>NW_025804006.1:0-84370 GCF_021613505.1 Equus quagga
CTGCTCCCAGGTGGCCTTACAGGCAGCAAAACCAGTTTCCAGCAGTGGCACCTTGTGGCAGTGAGAACAATGACAGTGGCTGAGGCTGAATCAGCTGGAGGCCTTGAGTATGCTACCTCCTTAGGGACTGAGTAAGGCCCTGGGGGCAGGGTGTGTGGGAAGAAAGGCCTCAGAGGACCTGGCTGAAGCTGTGCCAATGGGCATTCCTGGTATGAAATGGATCCCTTGCCTTATTTCCTGTCATCCTCTACTGGCTGTGAAGTTTCTGCTGAAATCTTCAGAGCCCATGCAGTTGGGTAGGAGATGAATTCAGAAAGAGTCAGATATGCACAACTCACAGGCAGGATTCTAATGGAATTCTGCAGTAAAAATCCATATTGGGCCTTGTTTCACCACACGCCCATCTGGGCGAGCAGTGTGGGATAGGTTGCCGAGAGACCAAAGGAAAGCCCCAAGAGATGGTGAATGAGACATATGGGTTTATTGGGATTTACTTCCAGGGAAGATCCAGTGGTGGCTGGCTGAACACCAACATGCACCCGCTACCATCCCATAAGAGAAGCTGGCTTAAGTAGGCAGAGGAACAAAATCTGTGTGCTTGCCAAGAGGGATCGTCCCTGTATGACCTGCGTTCCAAGACCAGACGCCCCCTCAGGGCCTCCGTGTTCCCTCAGACTGTAAGGGTCTTGGTGCTAACACCCCCATGAGAAAGCAGCTGGGTTGGCCAAGCCAAGGACTCTTATCATCCTGGTGCTTGCATTTAGCTCAGACAAGGAGCCTCAAGGACACATGGTCTTTAAAGGGGCACTCCAGCTAATGCCCCATAAGGCCTTTACGAGACACTGGAGAAAGTATGGGGAGGTTTCCCACCAATCCTGAAGGGGATCCAATGTGCCCCAGACCCTGGTCTGGTTCAGGCTCCCGTGGGCCCTTTTAGGTCAGTGTATCCCAGAGCCCAGGCAGCACCCCCAGATCACCAGGGGCTTCCTTCTCCTCTCTTGCTTCTGTGACTTCAGTGTCAGCTACACTCTCCACCCTCAGGCCCTTTCTTGAGCAGTCCAAATATTGTTTTTGTTTTCTCCCTGTTTCTCAACTGTGCTCCCTTTTGGGGGCACACATCATCTGACTCCCCCATCCAATCCTTTTCCGTGGCTTCCATGGTGGAATGTCTCATAGCACAAAATTTAAATGTGCGGTCTTGCTCCATGAACTCTGTAAGACTGTGGTCTGATATTCTCATCTTTCTTCCCTGTGCCTTTGTCTCCATCACTCTCAGTCAATCCTAGTACAAGGAAGCAGCCTTTCAATGAAAGTCTGTGTTGCTCCCCACCCCCACCCCCCCCAGCTGATTCCTCTCAAGCTCACCTCTTAAAGCACAAGAGCCTAAACATTTCCAGGTGAGAATTCAGGGGACCCCCAAGCGGCATTTGTACCTCCCTCTCTGGTGTCTGCTGCCCTGGCTCTCAGGGTTCATTTGGTTTCCAGAAAGGATACGATATGCTGTCCCAACTCCTGTCCTGGAAACTTGTGACCATCAGCAATCTCTGTGTCTGTTGGAGGAAGTGTAAACAAGGGAAGAACCTGGGTTTTTGAACCTGTCTGCCTCATGGGCTTGCTGTTCTCTGGTTCCAGAACCAAGGCTTGAGGTTTCCCTGGGCTTGCCAAGGGCTGCAGGGAGTGAGCTCTGGGCTCCCTCTAGCTCACTGTTTGTGGTTAGTGCAGGCAAATGAAGAGAACCTCCGCCAATGGTGACCGGTAATCTTCCTCTGATGCTGTCTCTTGTCTCCTCTGCTTGACTCTACAGATCCCAAGTCCAAGTACCCATGCAAGGTCTTGATTCCATGTCTTGGTATGTACGTGTAAATGAGAGGGGTGCCCCGCTGTCTCGCTTGAAGTCCCCTTTCCATGGAGGAGCATTTTGAAGAAAATCAAATCAGAATTCACAAACGTTAGGAGAACGGTGGATCTCCACTGGAAGTTTTCTAGCAGAAGGTCAAGAGGGAGCACTAAGGTCAGCACAGCCCAACTTCCTAGGAGCCCTCCTCATCCATTTCTCTCCCCAAAATCTCATTCTCAGGGCAGCATATGTGAGAATCTGTCCCATCTCTGTCTTTAAAACTGCAGCCTCACCATCCATATTCTTCATTTCATCTGTCTTCTCTCTTGTTTTCTTGGATCTTTCCCTTTATTTTTGGAGTTCCTCTATTTTCATATGCAAATCAGTAAAATTTTCTTCCAAAGTACAGTTTGGTAATATTCCATGAGCAGGTGAATTAAACCTTTTAGTCACAATTGGTGTTTATATTAGACAAGGAAGAAATTAAATGAAAGAATGTAGGTTTTGGCTTCAGTGCTATTTAGATTTGAACCTGCCCCCCAGATTAGTGAGGGTGATCTTGCTGAAGTCATTTGTGGGAATTAATAAAAGAAATGTTAACTAAATTGGAGTCAGGAAGGCCTGTAGGGGGAGCTCTCTCTCCCTATCACAGGTTGTCAATTACACCAACTAGGAAGAGGCTGTGGCTTGCATCTCAGACAGGAAGTGTAACTACTTTACTGCTGAATGAAGACTTCTCTCCCCATTCACAGCAGCCCAGGAACAACAGTCAGGACATGATTATGGAAGTCTTTGAGCAAATGAGCTTGATGACCCTGTACTCATGAAATGTGCTTTCAGCTGGGAGACCAACTGCCAGATAAATAGGTCAGTGATAGGAGGGCAAAAAAAATCACTTGTTTGACATTATCTAAGTCATTTATTGATGTATTATCCTCACTTTCTCTTCTAGCACCGATGATCTTTATGTAAAATCAACATTTGAAGCCAGCATAATCACTTTTTACCAAGGGGCAGTTTCTTACATCACCACATCATTTTCAAATTCAGCCTCAAGGGCCACTGCCTACAGCTGATAAGCAAAATGCTGCATCAGCACACAGGTAGTTCTTGGGTTGGGTTGCCTGAGGCCATACACTGTCATCATTGTACTGTGTCTGACTAGAGGAATAAGCCTCAATGTGAAAAGTGAAAGAATTCTTGTCTTAATAGAGCTCTCATATGGACAACGCTCAAATGAAATACAAGCCTTTTAGAAGAGTTTGCTGCATCCATAGTGGTAGTTTAATCAGCGGTTTTCTATAGGTCATATAATTTTTAGTATGTACAATTTTTATTAATACAAATCTAACATAACAAGTGGGCATTTAATATTTCAGAGCACACGTGGTCTGTGGCTTTTTGTGCAGTGATTGCAGTAATGGTGACAAGCTAAGAGCATTCATGCAATGTAGGAATGCACAGGGGAATAGAGTAAACATAGACATACATTCAAAAGAAAGAGAAAGGAGGAGTTGTTCAATGGGTATGCTAACGAAAATGAGCAGATTTACAAGGCAAAGATAAGTTTTGAAGGAAAGACAGGCTTTATGGAAGGTTCACAAATTGGAGAAGTACACCTCAACCCACCAGTTGATAGGTGAGCTCCCCTTCAGTCTTGGGGTGGTTGCTTTTTAAAGGCAAAAAGTGCCAGGTGTGCAATGTTAGGGCTGAGTCCAGTTCTGATTGGTCACCCTTTCCAGCCACAGCGTATCTTGTTCCCGGAGCTTTCTAAATGTCCTAACCACAGAGAAAAAGTATTGCATTTTTCTCCAGCCATTTGGTGAGAGTCAAGGTTAAAATGTAGTTTTTTATTTCTGCCCATAGTTCAGCCTAGGAGTGGTCATAGTAACCATCATGTCACCTCTGGCCTCTTTCTTGTCTATTTCTTTTATCATTTTCCCCTCTTGATCATAGGTTCACCAGGGTGATACTTTTGATCAATTCAAGTAGTATTCAGGTCCCCCAATGCCCAAGTACTCCCTAGGCTGCTTGGGCTCCATCTAGTTCCATGTGGGAGGCATCAGAAGGTGGCATGGGCTGATCATAGGTGGTGGCTTGAACCAGCATCATGTGGATTGCCAGTGGTGGGCTGGCATCCTGACACTGCTGTGCGAAGTTTTGTCAGGTGAGAGAGGAACTGTCAGCAAATCACTCTCTTAGCAGCAGTCCTCCTGTTTCCAATGTCATCCTTGTGGGTATGAGGCATGGTGGCACCTTAATCCAAGGAAATTTTAACTCCTTCATTCTCAGTTTTAATCTCTACTGTTTTATGATCATTCCTCAATCTTGAGGAATGGGGTTGAAGACCTTTTTAGCCAACTCCTGCTGTGAAAGGGCAAAGATCAGGGTCAGAAGAATGAAATTGTTTTACCTTTATTTTAAAATATTTTTGGGTACCAAGAGTGGAGAATGAAGAATGCTTTGCATGACTAATATTTTAGTACTCTGATCAATGGATTTGGAACAACACTTAAGTCCATATTTTATAATTACATACACAACCACACATCTTAGCAAAATAGAAAGCCCAAATTTTAGAATCCTCTCCATAATGGATCTCAATGTTGGGAGAATCCAGGAGAAGAGTCCTGTAAACCAATCAAGGTTAGGGACTGGAAACTCAAGAAAAATTTGATGAAATAAAAAGGAAAACAAGGTTAATGGTTGCAACAAATTACAAATTAATTCCTGAGCCCTGGGGATGGCCAGTCAAGGAGATTTCTAGATGTCAAGGTAGAAGCATCTCTTGCAGTTTGAAATGTTTCTGATGATGATGTTGGGTGTTCAGTTAAACTTTTTGAGTGGCTCATACAGCAACAGGCATGAAGATTGTCTAGACATGGGCCATCATGGTGATCTCTCTTAAGTTTATATCAAGCTGTCTGGTTTTTCTCTGCAGGGCCTCAGGAAAAAAATGTAGTCTCTGTTCTCAATGATTTCAAATGAAAAGGATGGAAAACAATTGAACATATTAGTTTGGGTGTCTGTACCACATATCTGAGGAAGCTAGAAGGATTTAGGATCCAGTCCAGTTTACAGATATAGAACAAACCTCAAAGACAATTAGCAGAACTAGAAACTTTATCCACAAATGTGTATTATAGTTTTTACTGAAACATAATTTTTTCTCTATAATCACTCTCATTTTTACCAGAAATTGCCAAATTAACACTCACAGGTTTGAAAAATAAGTCTAGTTTTAATAAACTTGGCCAAATTATTTGCATAAGTTCAGCAAGAATAGCAATTGATCATATGGGCTCTTTTAAATCTGCTTTGCTGGAACTTTTTATAAGGAATCTCAGATTGAATTTTAAAGGCCTCTTGAGGCCAGGAGAGCCAAGTCAAGCCAAGGACTTGTCATCAGACTCCACCTGTAATACCTACAGATTTGGGTGAATTCCTCTCTTCTTGAAGTTCCCAAAATATCCTGAGGTTCTTCCACCTGCCAGAGAAGTGACCCTTCTTTACTCACCTGGTAAGGTTGCTGGGAAGCCTGTAAGCAAGACACCAGGCTAATATTTCCAAGTGGTTTTATTTGTTTCATAAAATCAATCCTTCTTCCTCAAAGCTATTTGGTCATGTCTGATTTTATTCATGTTTTTCTCAAATAGGACATTCCAGTCAAAGCTTTGGTAATATAGAGTACCCACTCTCTCCTGCTATAAAAAGAACCAATTCTTACTGAAGTTATGCAAACAACGATATTGCCAAGAAAATCAGAATACTCACTTATCAAAAATTTCCACATTCTGGAGATATCAAGTAGGAAGAAAAAGATAAATACTTCAGCTCTGCTTACAAATGCTATAAATCATTGTTAGCTTAAGAGAAAACATTTCTTTAAATCTGGAAGAAGAAAACACTAGAGCATCTTCCTCAGTTCATGTAGTCCCATGTAATTTAAAATTTCTTTTGTTTGAATCCAATTTTTTCCTTAGTTTTCTTAACCTTGCCTGATGATTGAGAATGATAGGAACCAATAGGTTTAAAAGAAGTTGAAAACTCCAAGAAACTTAAAAGGTTTTCATTAAGGTTTGTATGAT
Organism: Equus quagga; assembly: GCF_021613505.1. Lineage (NCBI taxonomy): Eukaryota > Metazoa > Chordata > Mammalia > Perissodactyla > Equidae > Equus > Equus quagga. Next base: position 5,926 of record NW_025804006.1, read on the forward strand.
TTGCCCAGTGATGTGGGTGCCTCAATCACTGGAGACTTTGGACAGTATACCTCAAGTGAGAAATGGATGTTTTAAATAATTTTTTTTTGCCTTTTTGTGGTTATAATTTTCGTGGCAAGGGAGGGCTTTAATTCATCTGGAAAACATAGATACAGTAACAGGAACATAATGATAGCCATACTAGGTAATATTTGAATGAAATCCAGCTGCAGGTGCTCAAAGGACCCAGAGAATGGGTTTCTGAGGCCTCTGAGGACAGAAGTAATTTTTCTTAATGTACTCTGGTTGTTTAAAGAAGGTAAAAATGAAAAAAGTGGGATTTTGCTAGGGAGCCAGGAAGAACCATGCATCTGTCTTGGGTTTCCCACAGCACTGTTTGATAATTTACATCCCTTGTTTAACCACCTTAATTTCTCTGATTCAGGAGCAGACTGTTGCCATGTTACAAGGACATCAGGATGACAAAAGGATGTCAGTGATGGGTCATCTTTGTTTTTGCAAGAGAAGCAGAATTGACTTCATGCAGACATGTCATAACCTTTATAGATTCTGTTGTTGCTGCCTTTGTGTGAAAGTCAGCTAAGTGCACTTTCCTGATATTTACTGTGAGCCTCAATTTTGATGACAGACAACATTTTATAGTATGACATATTCGATTTCTAGGAATTTCACATAATTTCTGGCACTCTTACAGCAAATACAAAGACATAACATAAAGAAGGCTGAATGTTATTTGTTATTTGATAATGCTTGCCAATGTAATTTAACATACCAAATAAGTCTAATTCGTTTAATATCTTCCTCTTTATAGAAAGAGAGACAAATTCTTTCAGAAGTCCCAGGGCCCAGGGAACTCCTAAAGTTCCTTTCTAAGTCTAAAATCTAAGGATTTTAATCCTGGGGGAATTTTGTCAAAAATATCTAATGGTTTTAAAATACTTGGTCACATAGGTGTCAGTGTCGCAATCCAATGTACACATCAGGATAGATGCGGAGAGGTCTGATGGCCACTCTGAGTTTATTGTAACCAGCGTTTCAATATATACATAGCTTACATCTGCTAAACATACACAGGTGTTCTGGATGAAGTAATTAGCGAATGCCAAGAATTCTTAGTGATTTCTCAAGGAGCCCTCCCTCAGCCTGTTTTGATATTATCGTGTTTTTGCTGTGCTCGTATATTTTTATCTCAGAGCAGGCAAGGCCTCCTAGGCAACGGCTCCTCCTGCTCCCGATATCGATATCGTGTCTCCATCTGTGCCCCCGGGCGACCGATGCCTGGCTTAGGTTGCCTCCCCCTGGAGGTCTTACCCGTCATTGGCTAACCGGCCTTCTCACCTCCAGGTCAGTTTGTTGGCAAGCCCTTTCCAGTGATTATTAACCCTTCCTGCATCAGGGGCGGCTACAATAGGAAATAATGCTTAGCTATCAATTTTACCATGGTGACAACAGAAGATGCTAAAGGCAGACATACAGAGCTGAACAGTTAAAAAAAAACCACCTAATAGAGACAGTTCATCCTTTTTGAATATAAGAAATTATTTTAACAAAATATAGATTTTCTGTCTTTTAGGTAGACTTACTCAAAGATGGAGAAAAATCTTTTATAATCTCTTTATCAAGAACAGACTAAAAGTTCAAGAAAATCATCCTTTTAAGAAAGAGAGAGAAAGCCAAATTCTAATTTTATATCAGCTTATTTTGATATTAAAACTTATTTACTTAATTGAATTTACCTTAATCTTAGCCAGCTTGACAATGTACAAAACTCTTTCCTCAGGGCTGTACTTCCATATCCTTTTGTCATTTGTTTTTTACATTCAGAATTTGTCCCATGTCTTCTTTCCTTTTTTTTTCTTCCCTAGTTCTTGAGGACAAATATCTCTCTCTTAAAAAACACACCCAAATATTTCCATCCTTTATGCCTTCTTACTGAAAACACATATCATATTGTTTACTTTCCATATACATTTTCTCTATTTTAAAACTTACAAAGTTAATCTAGAAAAGAAATGATGCAAGGCAGTTGTTACAGAATGGCTACAGATTTCACTCTTAGAGGATAAAATAATTGCCTATGCATTACTTTAAATGAATATAAACTCATTCTACATAATATAGTCAAAATAAATTATACGCGTTTTGGAAATTACAGTATGAGATTCACTTGTGTCTATAGGTTCATCCTGACATTGTTCTTCCAAACCAGGAATGATAGAACAAGCAGAGGGAACAAGATCTCTGCATTATTGTTGAAGAGCGTTCCTCTAAGTTGAGTAGGCAGAATAAAGATTTGAAAGATGGGAAACAACTTCTAGACTGATGGCAGAGATATACATAACTGGAAAGCCACCAATAGAATTTTTAGCCCTGCAAGTAGGTATAAGAAATGGCTGAAGTTCCTTTAAACAAAGATTGTTTCTTGGATGTGAATCTGAAAAGACAAGGCAACAGAATTTGAGCCTATGAGAGAGGGATTATAGCTTGGCCTTGAGGAGTTATTGTGTGTGTACAGGACAGAAAGGGTAGTTGCTCTTGTGTCAGCCTCTCCATCTGGCACATAGACCCTTCCATTGCTCAATTTACTGTGGTATAAAGTGGCTCTTAAACATGTTGGATCATTCCATAGTAAGAAATATGCTGTATATTCTGGTCCAGCATATTCCTATATGTATGAAATCATATAGGTAATTGAAATAAAAATTTAATAAACTGATACGTGTTTCCTATTTTCAGTACATGTCATATAGGCATTCTAGGAAATTTTCTTTTTTTTAAATATGTTTTATAATACATTTATCAATGTATTATAGATAAAATTGAAGACATATGTTATTCATTTATCTATATTGATAAATGTAGGTGCCATGTACATTTTCTATTTAAATAAATGTTACTGATAATTATCAATGGTCTATGACCATAGTTTGAAAACTAAGAAGTTACAGTAAATCCTTCCATAGTAGGAGAAGGCTCTCACGACAGCGCCTTTGTTTCTCATCTTTCCAAGGGGCTTCTGCTGCTTTGCTTGTACTCTCTCAGCATTGATGCACCTAGTTTGCACACAGTTAATTTACATTTCTAATGCTGGGTGTTCTGACATCTTCTCTTTGATCCATTTTGTATTTTAAGCACTTTTTCAAACTTAAAAAAATCTATTTGTAATCTTTGCTTTCCAGGGAAAACCAGGAAGCAGGCAATTGTGAACTGTCATATATTAGCATCCTGTAGTAGATTATCAAATCCATAAATACATTTCATAATTTTGAGAAGCGTATTTCTCTTTGCAGAAAACCTTTCAGTTTGGCACAAAACATGTCTATTGATAGATCCAAATATTGTTTGTCTCTGTAAAAAACAATTAGAAAGCCACAACTAGACAAACTTATGTTTAGCAATTAATGTCTCAGTTGATCCTATCCAGAAATTATTTAGATATTTGATGAATATCCATTATTTAGTTTAACTTAGTATAAGCTATTATTTTATTTACACTATTTAAACATTTGTTTTTTTAACAATTATTTTTGGATTAGACATTATATAGTTTACCATCATACCAAGTCATTTTCTGTCCTGACAAATTCCACAACAGAAACAGCATGAGCACATCTTATCAGTAAACCCAGGTAGAAAAACCTGTATGTTTGCATCATATTCATTATTGATAACTCTGAAGACATGCCTGTTTTATTAAACCAGCAAACTTAGACAAGCTTTTATTTACCAAAGATTATTTTTATCTCGTGTTAACTTGAAAGACATCTGGGCTTGTTTTTATTACATTTAGAAATAATTTATATAAGTGTTTACTTCAAGACAGTTAAATAGAGCTCCTTTAGAAATTTTACCATCTGGAGGCAGACAAATATATATATAGAGAGACTTATATACATAAGCATACATGCACAGATAGACACAAACAGCCATCTTTACCATTTTAGCCAAGCCCCAGGCACAAAACTCAAAAGACTACTTGGATCCAAATTGCTCCCTGGGAATGGACTTGTTCAGACAACCAAGATTTTGGAATTCTTTTAGAAACGAATTCAGAAAAGAATTTTAAGAATTCTTTTCTTTTGCTGTAAGGTTCCTTTTTAAAGCTGTTTTTGAAGTCATTTTGTCTTGTAGAAGCTTCTCCATATTAAGCAAAGAATGCGTTCCGTTGTTTCTGAGACGATTTGAATCCTCTCTTTTAAAGATGACCCTTAAAGTGGACTTATCTGAAACAGAGGTTTCCTAGAAGGGCCGTTACAAATTATCTCAAAAGAATACCCATTTTTACTTGCTTAATTTAAGATCAGGAGTTTCAGGGGAGTTGAAGTGGGGAGTTCAGTGAGAGAAGGAAGAGGAGCAGCAGATTCAGTTTCATTTAGATAGTGTGGGTGCTGGTGCCACTGACACTACCCAATCTGGCATGGTTTTTATTTAGTTATTTTCTTTTAAAGAGGCAGTAAGGGATTACTGATCTAATTTAGAATCTCAAAAAACTAAAATAGGCTTCGCATAGTCTTTGAGAGGTATGATATCCCCTTTTTCCCAACTGAGTGTGCAAATGAACCAATTTGGGAATATCAAAGGATCCCCATTGTGGTCAATGTAATTTTAAATCATCTCTAGTAATTTGGGCCCAGATGACAAGGAACATGCAAATACTTGGTCCATAATTTTTGTACATAAGTGTTGCAAGAGTGGTGGCACACGGCTGGCCATTTGTGGTTTCTCTAGAGCAATCTTTAGAACAAAAGGCACCCATCCTGAATGGAGAAACCTCCCTGGAGAGAAGCCTCCCTGTAAACCAGCTGCAGCTGAACCTTATGAAGGACTCCCTTTCTCAGAAATTGAGGGAATCCCCTCCTCAGAAATAGAAGGATTCCCCACCTCAGAAATTGAGGGAATTCCCACCTCAGAAATTGAGGGAATTCCTTCCTCAGAAATTGAGGGAATCCTCTGCTTAGAAACTGAGAGATTCTCTTCCTTAAAGAGCCTCTACCAAAGCATGGGAGGTTGAGGATGCGAGAGGGCCTTACCTTTATCATCCTCTTGAGGCTGCTGGAGATGCAGAGAAGCAGTCAAGGTGCTCCAGGTTGTGCCATCACGCAGTGTACAGTCAACTCCCAGGAGGAGATCAGGCAGCCATTTCACAGCCCATCCTCATTGCTGGAAATGTTAACCGAAATGAGTAGCATTATGAGGCAAAGATAAGTTTTTCTTTTTGTGCTAAGGAAAATTCACCCTGAGCTAACATCTGCTGTCAATATTCCTTATTTATTTATTTATTTATTTATTTATGTATTTATTTATGAGGAAGATTGGCCCTGAGCTAACATATGCTGCCAATCTTCCACTTTTTTACAATTATTATTATTTTTTGTGAGGAAGACTGTCGCTGAGCTAACATCTGTGCCAATGTTTCTCTATTTTATATGTGGGATGCCACCACAGCATGGCTTGATGAGCAATGTGTGTCTGTGCCCGGCATCTGAACCTGCAAATCTCAGGCTGCTGAAGCAGAGCACACAAACTTAACCACTACACCACTGGGCCAATCCCCAATCTTCCTCTTTTTGTATATGAGCTGCCACCATAGCATGGCCACTGAGATGAATGGTGTAGGTCTACACCCAGGAACTGAACCCAGCCCACTGAAGTGGAGTGTGCCAAACTTAACCACTAGGCCACAGGGTCTGCCCCAAAGAGAAGTTTTAAATAAAATAGAGGCTTTATGAAAGGTTTGCAAACTGAGGAAGTACGCCTCTACCTGCAAGTTGACGGGTGAGCCCCACTCGGCCTCAGGATGACTGGTTTTTAAAGGCAGATAGTGCAGAGTGCGCGAGGTTAGGCCTGAGTCCAGTTCTGATTGGTTCCCCTTTCCAGCTGCAGTGTATCTCACGCCTGGAGTTTTCTAAATGTCCTAACTGCAGGGAAAAACTACTGCAGTGGTCTCTGCTATCTGGAGACAGTCAAGATTAAAATGTAATTTTTTATTTCTGCCCATAGTTCAGCCTTGAAGTGGTCATGGTAAGCGTCATGTCAACTCTGGCCTTGTTCTTATCTCTTTCTTTCATCAGCTGTGAAGTTTCAGTTATGCCAGATGAGTAAATTCTGGGGATCTGCTGTCCAACACAGTGCCTATAGTTCACTATACTGTGTCGTACACTTACAAAGTTGTTAAGTGGTTAGATCTCAGGTTACGTGTTCTTAACACAACAAAAAAGTGAAATGAAATAAAGTGAAAGAAGCTCGATTAAAAAATAAGTAGTTTTATCAAAACATAAACATAAAACTTGAAATAGATTCCGCTTTTTAAGCAATTCAACATGACTTCTCATGTATACCATGTAGAGAATTTTTATCAAGCAGTTAACTAATCCTTCCTTAGCAAGCACCACCCCTTACTGGCAGTGTGACTTTGGGCAAGTTACTGCTTTGTCTCAGTGTCATCTGTAAACTAGGGATGGAAGAGAACTTACCTTGTAGGCTTCTGGTGATGATGAAAAATGTTAATATATGTAAAGCATTTAGGACAGTGTCTGGCATGAAATAAATGTTAAATAACAAATGTGTTTGCCCCCAGGAAATTTGCAAGACACACCTACATGCACACTTATATGCACTTGTGCGCACATGAACATAGATATTATAACGAGGACACTCAGATAAACAGACTACAGACAAGACACAAGTGGGCATTATTTGTACCAGGAGGTCTCAAATCTGTTCACATCATGGCCCACACAGAAAATGTTAACTTTTGTGTGGTTCATTGGAGGAAAGAGGTGGAGATTTTGGGGCGTCTACATGGAACTTGGTAAAAAAAACTCTTTAGTTTTTCTTTGTGTTACATAATTATGATTTTAAAAAATGCAAAGTAATAGGGAAAACTAAATATTACATTTGTTCAAAATAATTTACTTTTCTTGATTGATGAATATTTTCTTATATAGAATCTGGACTTTGAGTAATAGTCAAAAGTCTTCCCCTACTCCAGTGTATCTCAACTATGGCACTAATGACATTTTGAACTGGATAAGTCTTTGTAGTGGGAATTGTCCTGTGCATGGTGGGATGTTTACTTGCGTCCATGACATCTACCCACTTGATGCCAGCAGGACTCTGACAGTTGTAGTAACCAAAATTGTCTGCAGACATTAGTGAATATCCCCTGGGTTGAAAGTTGTTCCTGTTTGGGAACCACTGCCCTATGCCCAGATTGTAGAGAAATTCATCCATGCTTTCTTCTAGTGCTTGCACAGTTTGTTCTTCTTGCGTGTAGGTCTCCGACCCATTTAGAGACCATTCTTATGTGTGATGTGAGAGGTTCATCTAATTTTCCCAAATCGTTATCCAGTTGTCTCACCACTGCTTATTTAAAAGTTTCATCTCTTCCAGTGATTTGAAATAACCACCTTTCCTCATATCCTAAAATGACATATTTACTTGGACCTGTTTCTAGGCTTTCTTTTCTATTCCATTAGTCTATCTATTCATGTGCTAAAATCATACTGATGTACTTAAAGAGAACTTGTAGTGTGTTTTTTAAATTAATAAACTATTTTTTAGAGAGTTGTAGGTTTACAGAAGAATTGAACAGAAAGCCCCCCACAGTTTCCCCTATTATTAACATCTTGCATTAGTGTGGTACATTTTTTTATAACTGACGAGCCAATATTGATACATTATTATTAACAAAGTCCGCAGTTTACTTTAGGGTTTGCTCTTCATATTGTACACTCTATGGGTTTTGACAAATATATAATGATATGTATCCAACATTATAGTGTCATATGGAATAGTTTACTGCCCTAAAAACTCCACTGAACTTGACCTATTTATCCCTCCTTCCCTCGCCCTCAACCCCTGGCAACCACTGACTTTTTAACTGTCTGTATTGTTTTGCCTTTTCCAGATCACTGTGTGGAATCGTACTCTATGTGGCATTTTCATACCGGTTTATTTCAATTAGCAATATGTGTTTAAAGTTCTTCCACATATTTTAATGGCTTGATGGCTCATTTCTTTTTATTGCTAAATAATATTCTGTTGTATGACTGTACCAGTTTGTTTATCCATTCACCCATTGAAGGACATCTTGGTTGCTTCCAAGTTTTGAATAAAGCTGCTATAAACATCTGTGTGCAAGCTTTTGTGTGGACGTAATTTTTGAACTTCTTTGGGTAAATACCAAGGAGCATGATTGCTGGACAACATGGTAAGAATATGTTTAGTTTTGTACAAATCTGCCAAATTGTCTTCCAAAGTGGCTGTACCATTTTGCCTTCTTACCAGCAGTGGATGAGTTCCTGTTGCCCCACAGTCTCCCCAGCATTTAGAATTGTCAGTGCTCTATATTTTGGCCATTCTAATAGATGTGTAGTGGTATCTCATTGTCACTGTTGCTTTTAAAATTATTTTATTGAGGGCTGGCCAGGTGGCACAGTGGTTAAGTTTGCACATTCTGCTTCGGCAGCCCGGGGTTCGCCAGTGCGGATCCCAGGTATGGACATGGCACCGCTTGGCAAAAGCCATGCTCTGGTAGGTGTCCCACAAACAAAGTAGAGGAATATGAGCATGGATGCTAGCTCAGGGCCAGTCTTCCTCAGCAAAAAGAGGAAGATTGGCAGCAGATGTTAGCTCAGGGCTAATCTTCCTAAAAAACAATTATTTCATTGAGGTCACATTGGTTTACAACATTGTGTAAATTTCAGGTGTACATTATACTTCAGCTTTTGCATGGGCTGCATTTTGTTCACCACCAAAAGTCTAGTTTCTATCCATCAGCATACTCATGTGCCATTTTACACTTTTCATCCTCCTACCATCCCATTCCCCTCTGGTAACCACCAATGTCTTCTCCTTATCTACGTTTTTGCTTCTTTGTTTATTTCCTCATACGCGTGTAGTCATACAGTGTTTGTCTTTCTCTGTATGACTTACTTCATTTAACATTTTCTTTTTTCATGGGTGAGTAGTATCCCATTGTATATATACACCATATCTTCTTTATCCATTAATCTCTTGATGGGCCCTTGGGTGGCTTCCACCTGCTACTGCAGTGGGGAGCAGGGGCTAAGCACAGAGTGATTGTCATTGCTGCTCACTCTTGCAGCCTCTGGTAGGTGGCATGAGACAGTTTGTTTGAAAACTCAGGTCAGGTTGTCCTGCCCCAGTCAGGAAAATACACTTTTTGTGTACTATCTCCATTGTTGGAAAGACTGGGGGCAGGGACTAAACTGGGAGTGCCATGTCTGCCCCTGCAGCCTCTGTTCGCAGGCTTGTGTGCCTGTGTGAGTATCTCCATTTTGGATTCCCCTGACAGGGGAGGGAAAGGCAACTGTTCCTCTAGCTCTACTGTCTCCCAGAGGTCCAGTACACCCACCTTAAGATGTATAGATGCGGGAGCCGGCCAGGTGGGGCAGTGGTTTAAGGGCGAATGTCCTGCTTTGGTGGCCTGGGGATTGCCAATTTGGATCCCGGGTGCAGACACGGCACCGCTTGGCAAAAAGCCATGCTGTGGTAGGCATCCCAAGTATAAAGTAGAGGAAGATGGGCATGGATGTTAGCTCAGGGCCAGTGTTCCTCAGCAAAAAGAGGAAGACTGGCAGTAGTTAGCTCAGGGCTAATCTTCCTCAAAAAAAAAAAAAGATGTATAGATGCATGGATCTCATAGGTGTTCTGTTGTGCTATGTAAGGAGTTCTTCACTGGTCAATGGATGTCCAATTGTTTGTAACTTAGAGGGGAGAAGCAAAGGTAATAACTCTCCACCATGATGCTGACCTCAAAATCGTCATTGTTGTTTTTAATTTGCATTAACCTCATGGCATATGATGTGGAGCATCTTTTCATATGCTTATTTGCTGTCTGCATATCTTCATTGGTGAGGTATCTGTTGAGGTGTTTGGTCTAGTTTTTAAAAATATAGTTTTTATTCTTTTTTTATTACTGTAATGGTGGTTTATAACATTATATAAATTTCAGGTGTACATCGTTATATATTTCAGTTTCTGTGTAGATTACAAAATGTTCACCACCCAAAGAGTGATTACAATCCATCACCACACACATGTGCCTAATCACCACTTTTGCCCACTTCCCTTCCCCCTTCCCCTCTGGTAACCACCAATCCAATCTCTGTCTTTATGTGATTGTTTGTTGTTGTTTTTATCTTCTAATTATGAGTGAGATCATATGGTATTTGACTTTCTCCCTCTGACTTATTTCACATAGCATAATGCTCTCAAGGTCCATCCATGTTGTTACAAATGGCCAGACTTCATAGTTTTGTATGGTTGAGTAGGATTCCATTGTGTATATATCCCACATCTTCTTTATCCATTCGTCCCTTGATGGGCACCTAGGTGGCTTCCAAGTCTTGGCTATTGTGTATAATGCTGTGATGAACATAGGGGAGCGTACCTCTTTTTGAATTCGTGTTTTCACATTCTTTGCATAAATACCCAGAAGTGGAATAGCTGGATCATATGGCAGATCTCTTTTTAATTTTTTGAATAATCTTCATACTGTTTTCCGTGGCGGCTGCACCAGTTTGCACTCCCACCAGCAGAGTTTGAGTGTTCTCTTCTCTCTACATGCTCTCCAACACTTGTTATTTCCTGTCTTCTTAATTCTAGCCATTCTGACATGAGTGAGGTGATATCTCATTGTAGTTTTTATTTACATTTCCCTGATAGTTAGAGATGTTGAACATCTTTTCATGTGCCTGTTGGCCATCTGTATATCTTCTTTGGAAAATTGTCTGTTCATATCTTTTGCCCATTTTTTAATTAGGCTATTAGTTTTTTTTTGTTTTTAGGATGTATGAGTTCCCTATATATTTTGAATATTAACCTCTTATCAGATATATGGTTTTCAAGTATCTTCTCCTGGTTGTTAGGCTGTCTTTTGGTTTTGTTGATGCTTTCCTTTGCTGTGAAGAAGATTTTTAGTTTGATGTAGTCCCATTTGTTTATTTTTCCTATTGTGTCCCTTTCTCAGTCAGACATGGTACTTGAAAACATGCTGCTAAGACCGATCTGGAAGAGCGTACTGCCTGTGTTTTCTTCTAGAAATTTCATGGTTCCAGGTCTTACATTCAAGTCTTTAATCGCTTTTGAGTTAATTTTTGTGTATGGTGTAAGACAGCAGTCTAGTTTCATTCTTTTGCATGTGACTGTCCAGTTTTCTCAACATCGTTTATTGAAGAGACTTTCCTTTCTCCATTGTATCGTTCTTGGCTCCCTTGTTGAAAATTAGCTGTCCATAGATGTCTAGGTTTATTTCTGGGCTCTCAATTCTGTTCCATTGATCCATGTGTCTATTTTTGTGCCAGTACCATGCTGTTTTGGTTACTATGGCTTTGTAGTATATTTTGAAACCAGGGAGTGTGATACCTCCGGCTTTGCTCTTTTTTCTCAGAATTGATTTGGCTATTCAGGGTCTTTTTTTTCCATACAAATTTTAGTATTCTTTGTTATATTTATGTGAAAAATGTCATTGGAACTAGATAGGGACTGCACTGAATCTGTAGATTGCTTTAGGAAGTATGGATATTTTAGCTATGTTAATTTTTCTAATCCAAGAGCATGGAATATCTTTCCATTTCTTTGTGCCTTCTTCGATTTCTTTCAACAGTGTTTTATAGTTTTCAGTGTACAGATCTTTCACCTCTTTGGTTAAGTTTAATCCTAGATATTTTATTCTTTTTGTTGCAATTGTAAATGGGATTGTATTCTTAATTTAAACTTTACTGTATTCATTTATTATTTCTAAAAGTATTTTTAGTGGATTCTTTAGGGTTTTCTATATATAAAATCATGTCATCTGCAAATAGTGACAGTTTCACTTACTTTTAATACTATGTTAATTAAAAGTGGTGAAAACAGGCATCCTTGTCTGGTTCCAGTTCTTAATGGGATAGCTTTCAGTTTTTGTCCATTGAGAATGATATTAGGTGTGGATTTGTCATAAATAGGCTTTATTATGTTGAGGTACTTTCCTTCTATACCCATTTTACTCAGAGTTTTTATCATAAATGGATGGTGTATCTTGTCAAATGCTTTCTCTGCATCTATTGAGATGATCATGTGATTTTTATGCTTCATTTTGTTAATGTGGTATATCATGTTGATTGATTTGTGGATGTGGAGCCAACTCTGCATCTTTGGAATAAATCCCACTTGATCATGATGTATGATCTTTTAATGCATTGTTGTATTCGATTTGCTAGTATTTTGTTGAGGATTCTTGTATTGATGTTCATCAGTGATATTGGCCTGTAGTTTTCTTTTTTTGTGTTGTTGTTGTCTGGTTTTGATATCAGGGTAATGTTGGCTTTGTCGAATGCATTAGGAAGCTCCCCTTCCTCTTCAACTTTTTAGAAGAGGTTGAGAAGGATAAATATTAAGTCTTCTTTGGATGTTTGGTAGAATTCACCAGGGAAGCTATCTGGTCCTGGACTTTTATTTTTTGGGAGGTTTTTGATTACTGTTTTGATCTCCTTACTGGTGACTGGTCTATTCAGATTTTCAATTTCTTCTTGATTCAGTTTTGGAAGGTTGCATGATTCTAAGAATTGATCCATTTCTTCTAGATTATCCAATTTGTTGGTGTATAGCTTTTTGTAGTATTCTCTTATAATCTTTTGTATTTCTGAGGTGTCTGTTGTAATTTCTCCTCTTTCATATCTGATTTTATTTATTTGAGCCTTCTCTCTTTTTTTCTTTGTGAGTCTAGCTAAAGGTTTGTCGATTTTGGTTATCTTTTCAAAGAACCAGCTCTCGGTTTAATTGTTTTTTTAGTCTCTAGTCCATTTATTACTCCTCAGGTTTTTATTATTTCCTTCCTTCTACTTATTTTGGGCTTTGTTTGTTCTTCTTTTTCCAGTTCCTTTTGGTGCACTATTAGATTATTTATTTGGGATTTTTCTTGGTTTTAGGTAGGCTGGTATTTCTATAACCTTCCCTCTTAGAATCACCTTTACAGTATCCCATAAATTTTGTCAATGTCATATTTTCATTTGTCTCCAAGTTTTTTTTTGCTTTCTCCTTTGATTTCGTCATTAACTCAATGGTTGTTCAGTTGTATTTTGTTGAAACTCTGCATATTTGTGCCTTTTCTGATTTTCTTCTTGTAGTTTATTTCTAGTTTCATGCCATTATGGGATGAAAGATGCTTGGTATTATTTCAATCTTCTTAAGTTTATTAATGACTTTTTTTGTGGCCTAATATGTGATCAATCCTGGAGAAAGCTCCACGTGCTTTTGAAAAGAATGTGTATTCTGCGGTTTTTGAGTGGAACGTTCTGTATATATCTGTTCAGTCCATCTGGCCTAATGTTTCTTTTAAGTCCAGTGTTTCCATATTGACCTTCTATTTGGATCCACTGGTGTAAGTGAAGAGTTAAATTCCCCTACTATTACTGTGTTAACTGTCTATTTCTCCTTTTATGTTGTTAACAATTGCTTTATATATCCAGGCGCTCTTATGTTGGGTGCATGGATATTTACAAGTGTTAAATCCTTTTGTTGGATTGTTCCCTTTATCATTATGTGGTGTCCTTCTTTGTCTTTTGTTACAGTTTTTGTTTTAAAGTCAGTTTTGTCTGATATAAGTATTGCTACCCTAGCTTTCTTTTCTTTGTTATTTTCGTGAGTACCTTTATCCATCCCTTCACTTCAATTTGTGAGTGTATTTAGGTCTGAAGCATGTCCCCTGTATGCAGCATATATAGGTCCTTGTTATCCAATCAGCCACCCTATGCCTTTTTGTTGGAGCATTTAGTCCATTGACATTAAAAGTACCTATTGATAAACATGTACTTATTACCATTTTGTCATTTTTTTCTGTGTGTTTTAGTAGTTCTTCTCTGTTCCTTTCTTCTTCTCTTGCTCTCTTCCCTTGTGGTTTGATGGCTCTCTTTAGTATTATATTTGGGTTCTTTACTCTTAATTATTTGTGTATTTATTATAGGTTTCTGGTTTGTGATTATCATGAGGTTCATATATAATAATCTACTTATATAGCAATCTATATTGAGTTGATGGTCTTTTTAGTTTGACCTCTTTCTAAAACCACTACTCTTTTACTCCTCTCCTCCCACATTTTACGTTTTTGATATTATGTATAACCTCTTATTTTGTGTGTGTGTATCCGTCACCCTCTTATCATTGAAATAGGTAATTTTAGTACTTTTGTCTTTTGACCTCCATATTATCTTCAGAGGTGGTTGATCTGCACCTTTATTGTATTTTTGCACTTACCAGTGACTTTATTATCTTTTTTTTGGTATAATTTTCTTATTCCTATTTGTGGTCTTCTCTTTCCCACTTAAATAAGTCTCTTTAGCATTTTTTGTAAAACTGGTTTCTTGGTGATAAGCTCCTTTAATTTTTGCTTGCCCGGGAAATTCTTTAGCTCTCCTTCCATTCTGAATGATAGATAAGCTTGCTGGGTAGAGTATTCTTGGCTGTAGGTTTTTTCCTCTCAGCACTTTAAATATATCATGCCACTCCCTTTTGTCCTGTAAGGTTTCTGCTGAGAAGTCAGCTGACAGCCTTATGGGGTTTCCTTTGCGTGTCACTTGTTTCCTTTCTCTTGCAGGTTTTAAGATTCTCTCTTTATCTTTAATTTTGGACATTTTAATTATAGTGTGTCTTGGTGTGGGCTTCTTTGGGTTTATCTTGTTTGGTGCTCTCTGTGCTTCTTTGATGCCTGTTTCCTTTCTTAGGTTAGGCAAGTTTTCAGCTATTATTTCTTCAAACTGATTCTCTGCTCCTTTGTTTCACTTGTTTCCTGGGACACCTATAATATGAATCTTAGTGCACTTGATGTTGTCCCAGCGTTCCCTTAGACTGTTCTCGTTCTTTTATATTCCTTATTATCTTTTCAGTTTGGGTAATTTCCTCTAGTCTTTCGTCCAGCTCACTGGTCTGTTCTTCTATATTGTCTACTGTGCTATTCAGTCCCTCTAGTGAATTTTTCATTTCCAGTATTCTATTGCTCATTTTTGATTGGTTCTTTTTTATATTTTCCAATTCTTTGTTGATGTGCTCACTGTCTTCATTCATTCTTCTCCCAACATCAGTGAGCATCCTTATGAATTTTTGCTCAAACTCTTTGTCAGGTAGATTGTTTATTTTTGTTTCATTTAATTCTTTTTCTGGGGTTTTGTGCTGTTCTCTTTCTTGAAATGTATTCTTTTGTTTCTTCATTTTGCCTCTTTCTCTGCACTTATATCTATTTATTAGGTGGGTGAGCTACATTTTATGATCTTGGAGAAGTGGCTTCATATAGGAGGTGCCTTCTGAAGCCCAGCAGTGTGCTTCCCTCTCGTCACCAGTTCCAAATGTTCCAGGAGTGACCCCTGTGTGGGTTATGTGCATCCTTCTCTTGTGGCATGGTTTCTCTTACTGCAGGTGCCCAGGGAGTCTAGTCTGTTCCTCAGACTGGCTGGTTGTAGTGCTCAGCCATGTGTGGCTGCTATGGACCCTTCAGTCAGTTTATCCAGTTTGGGGAGCCCCAGCACAGTTAGCTGCAAGGTCTAATAGCACATTCCTGTTGCAGTTTTTCTGTTAAGTGAGTAGGCCCCAAGCACGGCTAGTTGCAAGGCTCAGGGGTGTACAATTGCTGTAGGCATCCAGACTTCAAGGCTGTTGTCAGCTCTTTCAGGATTGCAGCTGAATGGGGCTGGCCCCAGGCATGAATGGGGCATGGCTCCAGTTGTTTCAGGCTTTGGAAGGAGGGGCCAATCCCCTATGTGGCTGTTTGAGAAGCACAGGTCTTCTGCTGCTGATAAGCCTGATGGCCCACAGGTCCACTCCCACTGTCAACACACTCCTGGCCTGTGCTCACTTCCCAACCCCTTGGAGAAGACCTAATCATCCCACTTCAGAGGCCCCCCCCCCACACTCCACCAATGCCCCACACTCTCCACCTGATCCTCATGGACACGCTGCCCCACAGAGGTGGACCCACTTGCCTGCCTGCAGAGGATCCAGGCACCCAGTCTATGTAGGCGGAAAAGTTACCTAGGGACTTGCTGTTGGGTGGGGCCCCTCCCTAGTGCAGGTTGTCTGCCCTGCCTGAGCTGGATTAAATCAGTGCTCTAGTGGGTGGTGTTGTGGGCTAATGTGCCTTGGGAAGAACTCCAATGGCGTCTGCTGGTACCTGTATAAGCACACCTGTGCTAGGTCACAATAATGGCTGCCACCAATGTCTGGGTCCCTGGAGAGGTCTCACCTCTCATGGAGATGTCTCAGAACCTATCAGGTGAGTCTCTTTTCACCAACCAGCTGTGCACCTTTGTTTCTGGTAATTTTAGCTTTCTTCTCAAAATGGGTGAATTTGCACATGGGGCCTTTAAGAAGTGGCTTTTTTTCTGCTTATGTCTGATAGCTTTTCTAGGGGTATTCCTTGTTGTAGTTAATAGCCAGAAAAGCCAGATATCATGAGACTCATCTCAGTTGTACTGAGTCTGAAGGATGCTTATAGTGGCAACATTCCACTGCTTGGGTCCGCCTCTCCTCCAGGGAAGGCTGCGTACCTTAGGGCTGCTCCCAGCTGGCCAGCTATGAAGCTCCATGCTCATAAATGTGGCCTTTTTCTGTCTGGACAGGAATTTCTGCCTGTTCCACCTCAGCCAGTCTGTCTCTTGTTGTGGGAGTTCTTTTTATCCAGTTTTCAGTTCTCTCTCAGGGGTATTTTTTCCAAAAATAATTGTAACTTGATTGTGTTCATGGGAAGAGGTGAGTTCAGAGTCCACCTATGCTGTCATCTTGACACCATCCTAAGTGGTCTAGTTTTTAATCAGACTGTTTCTTTCCTTATTGTTGACTTTTAAGAGTTCTTTGTATATTTTGGATAACAGTCCATTATCAGAAGTTTCTTTTGAAAATATTTTCTCCCAATATAGAGCTTGTCTTTTTATTATCTTAACTGTGTCTTTTGCTGAGCAGTTTTTAATTTTAATGAAGTCCAGCTTATCATTTTCTCTCTTTCATGGATTATGCTTTTGGTGTTTAGCTAAAAAATCATTGCCAAACCCAAGGTCACATAGATTTCCTCCCATGTTATTTTATAGGTGTTTTACATTTTACATTTACAGTCTATGATCCATTTCACGTTAATTGTGAAAAGTGTAAGATCTCTGTCTAGATTCTCTTTTGCACATGGATGTCCAGTTGTTCCAGCACCATCTATCAAAAAGTCTATTCTTTCTTCATTGAAATTGCCTTTGTTCCTCTGTCAGAGACCAGTGGCTGTATTTGTGTGGTCTATTTGGGGATTTCTATTGGGTCTATTCTGTTCCATTGATCTATTCCTCTCTTTTTTCACCAATACCAGACTGTCTTGATGACTGTAGTTTTAGAGTAAGTCTTGAAGTCGGTTAGTCAGTCCTTGACTTTGTTGTTTTCCTTAAATACTGTAGTAGCTATCTGGGTCTTTTGTCTTTTCATACAAACTTTAGAATCTGTTTGTTGATATTCACAATGTAATGTCGGATTTTTTTTATTGTGATTGCATTGAATCTATAAATTGAGTTAGGAAGAAGGCAATATTGAATCTTCCTACCCATGTACATGGAATATCTCTCAATTTATTTAGATTTTTAAAAATTTCTTTCATGAGAGTTTTATAGTTTTTGTCATATAGATCTAGTGCACAGTTTGTTATATTTATACCTAGGAACTTCATGTTTTTGGTGCCAATGTAAATGGTATTGTATTTTTAATTTCAAATTCTAATTATTTATTGTTAGTATATAAGAAACTATTGACTTTTGCATATCAACCTTGTATCTGGCAACGTTGGTATATTTACTCTTAGTTCCAGGAGGTTTTTGTTGATTCTTTGGGATTTTCTACATAGGCAATTATGTCGTCTATGAAAAAGATGTTTTTCTTCCTCCCTTACCAATCTATATAACTTTCATTTCCTTTTCTTGCATTAGCTGGGATATCCAGTACAGTGTTGAATAAGAGTGAGGAGAGGAGACATCCTTGCCTTGTATCTGATCTTAGCAGGAAAGTATCTAGTTTCTCACCATTGAGTATGGTGTAAACTGTAGGATTTTTCTAGGTTTTCTTTATTAAGTTGAGGAATTTCCTCCTGTATTTCCAGTTTGCCAAGAAGTTTTTTTTAAAGTCAAGAATGGGTGTTGGATTTTGTCAAATGTCTTTTCTGCATCTTTTGATATGGTCATGTTATTTTTCTTATTTAGCTTGTTGATGTGATAGATTACATTAATTGATTTTTGAATGTTGAAGCCACCTTGCATACCTGGAATAATTCCCACTTGCTCATGGTGTATAATTTCTGGCATGCATTGTTGGATTAGATTTGCTAATATTTCATTGAGGATTTTTGTATCTATGTTCATGAGAGATATTGGTCTATAGTTTTCCTTTCTTGTAATGTCTTTTTATGGCTTTGCTATTAGGATGATGGCAGGCCCCGTAAAATGAATTAGGCAGCATTCTGTCTGTTTCTATTTTCTGGAAGAGACTATAGAGGATTGATGTAATTTCTTCTTTAAATTTTTGGTAGTAAGGTTTGAAAGAAGAAGTATGAGTCCTCTAGGTTCTTCTTTTACAAGATTGTTTTCCCTTGGGATTCCATATGAATTTTAGGATGGATTTCATAATTTTTATGGATTTGTATTTTTAAGGCGATGAATTCTTCCTCTGTTCACTGATTAAACATATGCCAAGTATTTTCGTAAGCAATATTTTCATTATCTTTTTTCAGAAATTCCCTAATTTCCGTTTGTACTTCCTTTCACCCAAAAGGTATTTAATAGAAGGCTTATAAATTTCTAGGTGGAAAGTCTTTTCACTTTTTGATTTTTAAAAGTTTCCAGGTTTATTGCATTGAAATTAGAGAGCATGGTTTGTACTATTCCCCCTTTATGGAAATTATAATCTTTTCTTTGATTTAATCTATTATGAATTTTTGTAAAATTTCCATGTAGTCTTGAGAAGAAGATATATTTTCTATTACTAGGTATGGTGCTTGATATTTCTCACCATATGTTCTGCTTTATTATTTTGTTTTGACCTTCTATATCTTATTTTTTGTCCACTTGACATGGCCTGGTCTGAAAGTGGTATGTTAAAGACTCCTATTATTCATCTGATTCTTCCTATTTTTCCTTGCATCACTTTTAGTTCCTGCTTTAAATAGGTACTTCTGTGTTCATGGTGTCTGTATATGTTCATAACTATTATATCTCGTGATTTCATCAATTTTAGCATTAAACACTCACCTTGTTTAATGAGTTTTTTCTCAAAATCTCCTTTGTCTGATATCAGAATTGTAACCCCTGTTTTCTTGTCATGTCCACTTGCCTATATATCTTTGTCCATGCCTTTATTTTTAGTCATTTTGAATTACTCTGTTTTATGTGTTTTTCTTATATGTAGAATAAGTTTGGTTTTGCTCTTTGAGCCAATTTGAAAATATTTTTATTTTAGTAAGCAAGTCATTCCATTCTTATTTACTGAAATGACTGACATGTTTGGTCTCAACATCATCATTTATTATGTTTTCCTGTGTGTATTATGTTATAATTAGTGTGTCTTAATCTTCCAGGTCTGCTATAACAAATTACCAAAGACTATGTGGCTTAAAACAACAGAAATTTATTCTTTCACAGTTCTGGAGGCTAGATACCCAAAATCAAGGTGTTGGCAGATCCATGATCCGTCTTGAAGTATCTATGGAAGAATCCTTCCCTGCCTCTTCATACCTTCTGGTGGTTGCAGGTAATCCTTGACATTCCTTGGCTTGAAGCTATAGCACTCTCATTTCTGTATCTGTCTTCCTATGGTTATCTTCCCTCTGTGTGTCTATCTTAGTCCGTATGGGCTACTGTAACAGAATACCACAGACTGGGTGGCTTATAAACAACAGACATTTATTTCTCACAGTTCTGGAGACCGGGATGTCCAAGATCAAGTTGCCAGTAGATTTGGGGTCCTATGAAAGCCAGCTTCTGGTCCATAGTCGGCTGTCTTCTCACTGTGTCCTCAGATGGTGGAAGGAGTGAAAGAACTCTCTGGGGTCCCATGTGGGCACTAATCCCATTCATGAGGGTACAGCCCTCATGACCTAATCATCTCCCAAAGATCTCACCTGCAAATACCATCACATTGGGGATTAGGATTCAACATAGGAATTTCGAGAGGACACAGACATTCAGTCTATAGTAGAGTCTATGTTCAAATTTCCCTCTTCATAAAGGATATCAGTCATTGAAATAGGGCCCACCCTAATCCAATATGACATCATCTTAACTTGATTACATCTGTAAAGACCATATTTCCAAATAAGGCTACATTCGCAGCTTCTGGGTGGACATGAATTTGGGGGGACCATTATTCAACCCAGTATACTGTGTATCTTCTCTATGTTGTATGTCTTTGCATTTTTCCCCAATATTTTATTGAGATCACATTATTTATAAAGTTGTGTAAATTTCAGTGTCCATTATTATATTTTGACTTTTATATAGACTGTATTGTGTTCGCCACCAAAAGTCTAGTTTCCATCTGGCACCATACATATGTACTCTTTTGCCCCTTTCGCCCTCTGCCCTAGCTCCTTCCACACTGATAACCACTAATCTGTTCCCTTATCTATGTATTTGTTTGTTTCTCTTCTACATGTGAATGAAATCATGTAGTATTTATCTTTCTCTGTCCGACTTTTTTCACTTAGCATAATACCCTCAAGGTCCTCCATGTTGTTGCAAATGGCACAATTTTGTCTTTTTATTGGCGGAGTGGTATTCCATTGTATCCATATACCACATCTTTATCCATTCATCTGTTGATGTGCACTTGGGTTGCTTCCAGAAATATTGTGAATAATGCCACAATGAACATAGGGATGCATATATCATTTTGAATTAGTATTTTCATATCCTTTGGATAAACATCCATATGTGCAATAGCTGGATAGTATGGTATTTCTATTTTTAATTTTTTGAGAAATCTCCATACTGTTTTCCATAGAAGATGCACCAATTTGTATTTCCATGAGTACTGCATGAGTTCCCTTTTCTCCCCATCCTCTCCAACACTTGTTATTTCTTGTCATTTTAGTAATAGCCATTCTGATGTGTGAGGTGAAATCTTGTCATAGTTTTGATTTGCAACTCCCAAATAATGAGTGATATTGAACATCTTTTCATGTACCTGTTGGTCATCTGACTTTTTCTTTGGAAAAATGTTTGTTCATGTCCTCTACCCATTTATTGATTGGGTTGTTCATTTTTGCTGTTGTTGAGTTGTACGACTTCTTTAGATATTGTGGAAATTAACCCCTTGTTGGAAATATGATTTGAAAATATTTTCTCCCAGTTTGAAGGTTGTCTTTTCATTTTGTTGATGATTTCCTTTACCACACAGAAGCTTTTTGGCTTGATGTAGTACCATTTGTTTATTTTTTGTTGTGTTTCCCTTGCCTGAGGAGACAAAGTATTCAAAAAGATACTGCTAAACTGATGTGAAAGAGCATACTGCCTATTTTCTTCTAGGAGCTTTATGGTTTCAGGTCTTTCGTTCAAGTCTTTAATCCATTTTGAGTTAATTTTTGTGTATGATGTAAGATAAGGTCTACTTTCATTCTTTTGCATGTGGCTGTCCAGTTTTCCCAGCACCATTTATTGAAGAGACTTTCCTTTCTCCATTGTATGTTCTTGGCTCCTTTGTCAAAGATTATCTGTCCACCGATGTGAGGGTTTATTTGGGGTTCTCAGTTCTGTTCCATTGATGTGTGTGCCTGTTTTTCTGCCAGTACTATGCCATTTTCCTTATTATAGCTCTATAGTATATTTTGATTCAGGGAATGTGATACCTTCAGCTTCATTCTTTTTCTCAGGATTGATTTGGATATTCAGGATCTTTTGTTGTTCCATGTAAATTCTAGGATTCTTTGTTCTATTTCCATGAAAAATGTCATTGGGGTTCTGATTGGGATTGCACTGAATCTGTATATTGCTTTAGGTACTATGGACATTTGAACTATGTTTATTCTTCCAATCTATGAGCATGGAATATCTTTCCATTTATTTATGTTTTCAATTTCTTTCAATAATGTCTTAAAGTTGTCAGTGTATAGGGCTTTCACCACCTTGATTGGATTTATTCCTAGATATTTTATTCTTTTTGTTGTGATTGCAAATGGGATTGTATTCTTGAGTTCTTTTTCTTCTAGTTTGTAGTTAGCGTATAGAAATGCAACTGACTTTTGTATGTTGATTTTCACCCTGCACCTTACTGTATTTGTTCATTATTTTTAGTAGGTTTTTGGTGGATTCTTCAGGGTTTTCTACATATAGAATCATGTCATCTGCAAGTAGTGACAGTTTTACTTCTTCCTTTCCAATTTGGATGATTTTAATTTCTTTTTCTTGCCTAATTGCTCTGGCTAGGACCCCCGATCCTTTGTTAAATAAGAGTGGCAAGGGTGGGCATCCTTGTCTTGTTCCTGTTCTTAGAAGAATAGTTTTCAGTTTTTCATTGTTGAGTATGGTGTTGGCTGTGGGTTTGTCATATATGACCTTAATTATGTTGAGGTACTTTCCTTCTATGCCCATTTTATTCAGAGTTTTTATCATAAATTGATGTTGAAGCTTGTAAATACTTTCTCTGCATCATGCAATTTTTGATAATGTGGTGTATCATGTTGATTAATTTGCAGATGTTGAACCATCCCTGCATCCCTGGAATAAATCCTACTTGATCTTGGTGTATGATCCTTTTAATATATTGTTGTATTTTATTTGCTAATATTTTGTTGAGGATTTTTGCATTTCAACTATTTCATCAGTGATATTGGCTTGTAATTTTCCTTTTTTGTGTGATCCTTGTCTGGTTTTGGAATCAGGGTAATGTTGGCCTTGTAAAGTGAGTTAGGAAGCATCCCCTCCTTTTAAATTTTTTTGGAAGAGTTTGAGAAGGATAGGTGTTAAATCTTCTTTGAATGTTTGGTAGAATTCACCAGGGAAGCTGTCTGGTCTTGGACTTTTGTTTTTTGGGAGGTTTTTGATTACTGCTTCAGTCTCTTTACCCATGATTGGCCTATTCAGATTTTCCATTTCCTCTTGATTCACTTTTGGGAGGTTGTATGAGTCTAAGAATTTATCCATTTCATCTAGGTTATCTAATTTGTTGGCATATAGCTTTTGTTTTGTATTCTCTTATAATCCTTTGTATTTCTTTGATATCCCTTGTGATTTCTCCTCTTTTATTTCTGATTTTATTT
This sequence comes from Equus quagga, assembly GCF_021613505.1. Classification (NCBI taxonomy): domain Eukaryota; kingdom Metazoa; phylum Chordata; class Mammalia; order Perissodactyla; family Equidae; genus Equus; species Equus quagga. The sequence goes on from NW_025804006.1 coordinate 29,192, forward strand.
ATTTGAGCCTTCTTTCTTTTATTCTTAGTGACTCTGTCTAAGGGTTTGTCAATTTTGTTTCTCTTTTTGAAGAATCAGCTCTTAGTTTTTGATAATTTATATATATTTTTTAGTCTCTATTTCATTTATTTTTGCTCTGATTTTAATTATTTCCTTCCTCCCACTGACTTTGGACTTCATTTTTTCTTCTTTTTCTATTTATTTTAGGTATAGTGTTAGATTGTTTTTTGAGATTTCTATTGTTTCTTAAGGTAGACCTGTATTGCTATATACTTCCCTCTTAGTACCACTTTTGCTGCATCCCATAAGTTTTGGTAGGTTTCATTTTCGTTTGTCTCCAGGTATTTTTTAAATTTCTGCTTTGATTTCTTCATTGATCTAATAGTTGTTCAGTAACATGTTATTTAGTCTCCACGTATTTGTGACTTTTTCAGCCTTTTTCTTATTGATTTCTAGTTTCATAACATTGTGGTGAGGAAAAATGCTTGATATGATTTCAACCTTCTTAAATTTACTGAAGCTTGTTTTGTTTCCCAACATATGGTCTGTCTTTGAGCATCTTCCATCACACTTGAGAAGAATGTGTATTCTGCTGTTTTTGGATGGAATGTTCTATGTATATCTATTAAGTCCATTGTGTCTAGTGTTTCTTTTAAGACCACTATTTCCTTGTTGACCCTCTGTCTGGATGATCTATCCATTGATATAAGTGGGGTGTTGAAGTCCCCTATTATTATTGTGTGGTTCTCAATTTCTTTTTTTAGGTCTATTAATTATTACTTTATATACTTTCGTGTTCCCACGTTAGGTGCATATTTATTAATAAGTGTTACGTCTTCTTGGTGGAGTGTCCCTTTTATCATCATGTAATGTCCATCTTTGCCTCTTATTATCTTTTTTTGCTTGAAGTCTGTTTCGTCTGATGTAATTATACTATATCCACCTTTTTTTTTTTTTTTTGGTTGACATTTCCTTGGAGTATCATCTTTCATCTCTTCATTCTGAGCCTATGTTTGTCTTTAGAACTGAGATGTGTCTCCTGGAGGAAGCATATGTTTGGGTCTTGTTTTTTAATCCATCTAGCTACTCTGTGTCTTTTGATTGGTGAATTCAATCCGTTTACCTTTAGAGCAATTATTGATATATTAGGGCTTAATTACCATTTTATCTTTTGTTTTCTGGTTGTCCTATATTCCCATTGTTTCTTTTTCCTTGAACCTCTGTGTGCCATTTCAGTTTGGTGGATTTCTGTGATGTTTTTCTCTTTATTTATATGTGTAACACTGCTCTGATTGTTTTGTGGTTACCATGAGGTTTGTATGAAAGCTCTTACAGATGATAGGGTCTTATCTCATTAGCTTACACTACTCCATCCTTTTACTCTTTCCCTTCTATGTTTTTGTTGTCACAAATCATCCTTTTCTGTTTTGTGAGTTTGTGACCCAATTGAAGTGGTTATAGTTAATTTTTTTTTGAGGGAGATTATCCCTGAGCTAACATCTGCCACCAATCCTCCTCTTTTTGCTGAGGAAGATTGGCCCAGAGCTAACATTCGTGCCCATCTTCCTCTATATTATATGTGGGACGCCTGCTGCAGCATGGCTTGATAAGTGGTGCATAGATCCACACCCAGGAACCAAACCGGCAAACCCCAGGCTACCAAAGCAGAAGGTGCGAACTTAACTGCTGTGCTACTGGGCTGGCCCCAGGTTATGGCTATTTTTGATGCTTTCCTTTTCTTTAGCCTTTATGTTATAATTAAGTGTTTACTAACCTATTCTGATGTAAAGCTGAAAATTTCTGATTCTTTCTGTCTATTTATCACCTTGCTTAAACCTTTGTAAACCTTTGCCTTTTTGTTTCAGGTAGGAGGGCTCCTTTTAACAGTTCTTGTAAGACAGGTCTAATGGTGATGAACTTCTTCAGGTTTTGTTTGTCTGGGAAAGCCTTTAGTTCTCCTTCCTATCTGAAGGATAACTTTGCTGGATAGAGTATTTTTTGGCTGATTGGATTTGTCTTTAAGTATTTTGAATATATCATTCCACTCTCTCCTAGTCTGCAGGGTTTCTGCTGAGAAATCTGCTGATAGCCTGATGGAGTCCTTTGTAAGTTATTTTTTCTCTCTGGCTGCCCTTAGTAGTTTTTCTTTGTCATTAACTTTTGACAGTTTTAATATAATATTCCTTGAGAGGGTCTTTTTGTGTTGAGATAATTAGAAATTCTATTAGCTTCATGTACTTGCATGTCCAGTTCCTTTCCTGGGTTTGGGAAATTCTCAGCTATTATTTCTTTGAATAAGCTCTTTGCTCCTTTCTCCCTCTCTTCTCCTTCTGGGATACCTATTATTCTCATGTTGTTTTTTCTAATTGAGTTGAACTTTCTTGTAGAATTTCTTCATTTAAAAAAACTCGTAGTTTTTTCTGTTCTTCCCCATGAATCACTTCTAGAATTCTGTCTTCAAGTTCACTAATCGTCTCTTCTATATTGTCTGCTTTATTTTCAATGCTCACTACTTTATTTTTCGTCTCATTAATTGAGGTCTTCATCTCCAGTATCTCTGTTTTGTTTTGTTTAGAGTTTCAACCTCTTTGATATGGTACTCCTCTGTTCACTAATTTTATTCCTGAGCTCATTGAACTATCCTTCTGAGTTTTCTTGTGATTCATAGAGTTTCTTCACGGTAGCTATTTTGAATTCTTTGTCAGTTAGATTGTAACCTTCTGCAACTTCAAGTTTGGTTTATGGAGAGTGGTCATTTTCTTTCTGTTCTGCAGTGTTACTGTAGTTCGTCATGTTACTTGATAAGTTGGTGCTCTGTCAGCACTTTTCTGGTAGTCACCACCTTTGTCATTTGGGTACAGCTTTGGTTACTGTGGTTCTGATCTGCTTCTGGTTGTATTTGAGAGCTTGCACTTTCCACTTTCCACTGCCTCTGCTAGACACAGCATCAGTGCCCTCCTTGTGCTGCTTATGACTTTCAGGTTGCTGGTGCCTTGTTGCTTATGATGGCATTGCCATCTCAGGTTTCTCCACTAGGGTCACTAGGCTATGAGCAATTCTCCTGCATCTGGGGTCACCCAGGCCTTTTGTTCCTCCACTTGCTCTCCTCTTGTTGTCCGTGGGCTTGGGTGCCATTGCCCTGTGCACCAGCTGCATTGCTTTTCCTGGATTGTCTGGGGATGCTGACAATAGCACTTCCTGGGGTGCTGGGTTCATGGGTGTCATTGTTGCTGCAGGGATCTGGAGTCTTGTATGCAGCCCCCACCACTGGTAGAGTCACTGTCAGGTGTGCCACAACTGGGGTCTGGGCCATGGGTTCTGCCATGCTTCGTGAAGCATCAGGCCACACGTGCCACCTGCCGCTGCTGGGGAGCGGTCATGGGCTGAGTCATGAGTGTTGTTGCTCATCCTGCAGCCTCTGGTTGCTGGTGTGCATCATTGTTTTTGAAACCTCACTTCAGGGCACTTTGCTTCTGCCAGGGAAATCCACATTTTGAATGCTTTCCCCCATCCTGCAAAGACCCATGTCACTGCCAGGGGAGGGGAAGAGGGCTGGGTCACTAGCACTATTCTATGTCCTGAATCCTCAGGAGGTGTACACTACCCGCCACCACTAAGGTGGGCCGGTGGATGAGCTGTGAGTGAGAGTTGTTGCTGCTCAGGCAGCTTCTGGTCACTGGCACATGGCAGTGTTCTTTAAAACCTCAGGTCAGTTGACCACACCCCAGCTGGGGAAATCAACATTTTGGATGCTGTCCCCAGTGCTGTAAAGACTGGCACCACTTCTGGGGGGTAGGTATCTTGGTCACTGGCTCTACTCTGTGTCCTGAATCCTCAGGATATGTGCGCCACCCATCACCACTCAGGGGATGGATAGAGGCTAAGACACAAAACGTCTTGTCTGCCCCTGCAGCCTCTGGTCACCAGCACACAGGCTAGTGTAAGGAACTGCGCTTTGGATAACTGCTGCCAGGGGAGGAGAGGTGGCTGCTGTCCTAGATCCATTGCCTCCCAGAGGTCCAGTTCACTCACCATCACATGTCTGGATGCATGGATTGTTCAGGCATTCTGGTGTGCTGTGCAGGGAGTCCTTTGTTGGTCAATGGATGTCTGACTGTTGTAACTGAGAGGGGATGCAGAAGGAGAATGACTCACTCCATCATGATGTTAATGTCACTCCTCTTCTTTGCTCTTTTAAAATATAATATCTTTTGACATTTAATAAGGTTTGTGTGTTTGTTCTATGCCCATGGTAGTATTTAGTCCTTTCTTAGATCCTTATTCCTCCTTTTCTTTATTTAATCTTTTACTATCTGGTTTGTCAGTATTTTTTTATTGTGGTAAAATACACAACACATTTACCATCTTAACCTTTTTAAAGTGTACAGTTCAGTGCTATTAATTACATTCACATTGCTGTTCATCCATCACCACTGTCCATCTCCAGAATTCTTTTCATCTTGCAAAATGAAACTCCATACCCATCATCAAGCAATAACTCCACACTCCACTCCCCTTTTAACCCACTGGGAACCACCATTCTACTTTCTATCTATGAATTTGAGTAGGTACTTAACTACCTCGTGTATGTGGAACCATACAGCACTTGTTCTTTGGGGACTGGTGTCTGATGATCTGTCAGTTTTTAATGACATCCTGTGTTTTTCACTCATCACCTGGACAAATATTAGGATTCTTATTCTACTTTTCCCTTTTGACCCCTACTCCTCCTATTTTTAGTTGCATTGTTTTCACTTCTAATATTTATGTGTTATTCTTCTAACCATGTCTCTATCTTTATTTTAGTCTGAGATCTAGAATTAAATCTATGAAGTTTTTCCTGTCCTCTGTAGGTTGGATGAAGCTCATCCACTATATATTCATCAGGATGGGCTCATAAGTGTAGTATTTTCTGAGTTCATGCAAGTTGATAACATTTTTCAGTAGACTTGATACTTGGAGGACAATTTTGCTGAATATAAATCGCACTTTGTTTCCTTGAGTTTCTTGAAAATGCTCTAATCTTGCCTTTGTTTCTGTATTGTTCTTCAGAAGTATGATGCTAGCCTAATTTTCAAAAATCGTTTGAACTTTCTGTCTGAAGTCTGTGAGTATTTTCTTTTCTCTATCTTTAATGTTGGATAGCTTTACTAGGATATATATTGGAAATTGTTATTCTGTTCCAATTTTTCCAGGCATAGGGGGAACTCTTTAGTATGTAGATTTGAATTTTCTCTTATTTCCTGAGTTTTTTTGCATTACAGTTTCAAATATTCATTTACATAGTTTTGCTTTTTGTTTTAGCCATTTCAATTATACATATGTGAGCATATCTTTGCCTGTCTTCCATATGACTCCATTTCATTTGATAACTTTTCCGTGAAACTGAGATATTAGCCTTAGAAGGAAGAAAATGGTCACTTGCAACTAAGTTTCAAATAATCTTAATTATACTACCTATCTAGTTATATAAAGTGTATTTTTGGTCTGCTGTGGTTTGTCTTTGGAACTTTGATCAACGGTTGTCATTTGGTGGGAAAATAAATGTCTGCAAAAATTAAATCTATTTAAATATAATATACCCTCTCTGACCTTAGGAAATTAAGCAAGATTTGAAACTATTCATGGGCCATGGCTGGCTCTGTAATTGATTTTACTTTGACTGACTTTGCTGTCACTTTGGTAATGGGGAATTATTATTCTACCCAGAAAGGATAATCCAGGATTTAAAGAAATCCCTCAAGAATGAGAAGAGGTAGGATAACACTCAGAAGAGGAAGCACCAAGATTTTCTGGATATTGTCCTTTATTCCTAGGTAAAGATTTCAAATTTCAGAGCCTGCTTGTATATCTAGATAATTGTGTGAGTAGGTGGGTGAGAAGGGAGGAGGGGAGACGTAAGAAAAATTGATACCTACATTTCACAATCTTCTGAATTGATGGATTGGCCCCATACAGTTTGAAGTAAAGATAGAATCATGCAACTCTGTCACTAGAGGGAGTCAGAGAAGAGTAAATTTTCTAATGTTTGACAGGAATTGGTGATTATCATAAAGACACATGGTAGTTCACGGAAGCACAGGAGAATGGGTCACAGGATAAGCTGGTAAAATGCTGAGGAGGAGGTGCTGGAAAATCTGGACAAATTGGGCAGGATGAGTGGAAGAACTCTTTGCAAAGCCTGCTTTCTTTATCTAACTTTGTTCTCAATTATGCTCTGGGTAAAGTGTGGCTCATAGTGTACACTTGTCGAACTGAATTAAAATTGAAACTCTCACTTACAACTCTGATTTTTTCCATAAAATCATTATTTTGATTGGGGCTCCAAACATCTATAAACTGACATTGCATGCAAATCTCTCTATGGTACTTTCTAGGCTGAAAATGGCAACCTGCAGTCTGAGGTGAACACATTTATGTTGGCAGGGCAGGATGCCATGGCGGGGGGCATTTCCTTGCTCCTCTACCACCTGGCTCTGAATGCTGAGTACCAGGGGAGATGCCAGCAGGAGATCAGGGGCATGATGGGAGACATGCCTTCCATCACCTGGTAAGATATGCATGCCTAAACATTTCATCTTAGTTCTCCTCTTGGGTCTTTGCTTTATTCTTTCCTCTTGTACCTTAGTGACTGTAGTCCTTCAAGATATGTGGAAGCAGAAGAGGTAGATTACCATTCTGCTTTTTTTCTAGAGGGCTGAAAATTATCCCTTTACTTTTGCAAAAGAAATTCACTCATCCATAAGTTGTTTCATTGTTTTTCTAGTCAGCAGTCTGTAAAATGTCCTGTGTCTTTCTTTCCCGCAGACTCTGGTGCACTGAAAATGGGGACTTGATCCATAGAGTTGCATTTAGAAGTTGAATGGTTGGGTTCGTGTGGGCTCCTCTTCTGAGGGACCTGAGTGGGCATCTGCATCATTTAAGCCTCATTGTCGACCTTCCCTCCCATCCCCTTGTTCACTCATCTGGATTGGCTTTGGACTTTGAATGTAGTAGTAAATAATCCACATCAAAGTTGAGTTTAACAAATATGGACTGAGGATTTTAAGTACTGAGACACCAAAAAAATTGAAGATTTTTGTGGGTCCTGCCCTCAACAAGCTCACACACTAGGGTAGGAGCCAGGCCCCATGAAGATAACTGCAGTATAACATGGTGAGGATGATGAGAGAGATATGTGCTGGCTCCACAGAGACTTAGAAGACAGGCACCTAAGCTAGCGTGGGGGGCTCAAGGAGACTCCCTGGGAGAGCTGCCATTAACTGCCTCTTACAGGATTGGTGGGAATTAGCCAGGTGGAAAACTTCAACTTCTTTTGCTAGACTTTGAGCATATCTTGCTGTTAATGAAGCCCAGGTTATGGATTTGCCTCTCAGACATGTTGTTTGCAGAGAAATCATGTGTCGCTGATGTAAAAGACACTCTTCACCCCAGGTCGATATTCCACATATCGTATTTTTGTTGGAGAGATGAGCAGAAAGATATAAATGCTCAGGGCAACCCAGCCCCATGACTAGTGAGAAAACGCCATAGTTCAAATTCAAAAGTCAGCTCAGTTAGACCATTTATAAAGGAAAATGTGAATTAATGTAGGGAGTAAACATCTCACATTTTATGAGGAAATAATAGCCACTTCCTACCATAAATTACAGGGCTAATCCATATAGTACAAAATGCACTGTTGAGTAGTCATTTTTATTCACTCATTGAATTTGTGAATACTGTATACCATCTCCAAACATTAATTAGATATTTGAACCTTGATTAGGATGGATGTATATACCACTCAAATATCGACCTTTCTCATTCTTGTTTGGCTTATGTGAAATGTCAAAACAATAACAAAATCTTTGCCAGGTGAGAAAGTGAAGTCCAGAGGATCTGTTAGCTACCATTTATTGTAATGAGAGAAATGGCAATAATATTATAGAGAATAAAATGTTTTCATTCTATAATATGGCCTTAGAGTTACATTTAATGAAATTTAAACATAGCATTTTGGGAATTTATAATTCTTTTGGACAGGTAATAAAACCACACTGCAAAGAGAAATTTCTGAAAAAGCTGGAAAGTTGTTCAATGTCTCCATCTGGCTCCTTGTCAGCCCATTTCTGCTTTGGGTTAAAATTCCTCTTTTCTTTTTGCCCTTGGGATTAGATGGGCAACGTTGTTTTTCTTAAGTGTGCAAAGTGCCAGGCTAAGTTGAATTATTCTTTTCCTTCTGGGTTTGAGGAGGAAAGAGTTTAAAATTAAAATTTTGCGTTACCGAGCTGCCAAAGCCTGCATTCAAAATAAGTAATCAGAAAAGCAAATAAAAATACAATAAAGCAAACAGACTGAATACATGCAGTCATTTTATTGAACCAACCACACCAGCCAGGATGCAAATAAAAAACTTTATTCTTCTCCTGCTGACATTTCAACTTGCTATGAGGGGAAAGTTCTTTTCATCCCCAGGGTGTAATCTTGAGTGAATGTCATGGAGTTCTCATTGATTTAAATCACAAGAGCAGCCTCATTTCAGTAATTAGGGCATCTGGACCAGTGTCATAATAAAGACTTCAAGTTCTCATCCACTTGGAGCCTTTCCCTCCACCCAGCACAGAACTTCTTTGGGTCTGGAAGCCAGCGGTGGGTGAGGGGTTGTGGTTGGCTTCTTCTTACTGTCCTCTCCTGCTCAGTAGCTGCTGTTTCTGACCCTTCTAGAAATGGTCCCAGGAGGGAGAGAAGAGGAGGATAAAGGAGCTGGTACTATCGTGATCTTGCCCTCTGATCTTGCTGGATAGTCAATGCTTCCTTTAGTCTCAATGGGAGCATCTGTGGGATGCTTGTAGATTCCCTCACTGGGACTTTGCAATGGTGATTCAAAGGGCAAGGGAATTCTTGTCCTAGGTCAGAGTTCCTTTCAAGCTGCTTCTGGAATTCTCCCTCCTGTGGGTTCAATGGCCCACAACATGCACTGGAGCATTCCAGCCTTGCCATGCTGCTCTCACATGCCTCGATCTGTTCTGAGTCACAGGCTTACTATCTGTTCTCTGCTCCCCAAACTCCAGTGGGCACATGTCAGATAATCTAAGTGACCCTTCTGAAGCCCCCCTTTGTTTTACATGGTGGAGAGCACCCTCCTCCATTCTTCACCTTACTCTGGCATTCCAAGAAGTCTCTTTAAAAGATTGTCTTCCCTCTCAAAACTCTTAAGCCTCATTTCTTCAATCCTTATACATTCTTGACTTACATGAGGAGCTAAAGGTTGCAAAACTGGTTTCAGAAATTGCCTTAGCAAATCCTTTACCATTAGTTTAGCACCTACCTAACTTTATAATGAGGATATTTGGCACCAGTTTGATTCCTCTTCCTTTGGGACCTCAGCTGATCCTGAGGCAGAGAGAGTCCCATTTTAACATTTTGTTACATAAACTAATTGGCAAAATGGTGTTAACCTGAAGATGATATTTACAAGGAACAAAGATCACATAGAAAAAAGATATCAGTACTTACAAACTGGCTATGGAGTCTGAGTCCTGCTCCCTTCTTCCCTTGTCCTCACATGGACCAGCTGGGTGAGATGTCGTACACCACAATGTGCATCAAGGAGTCATTCCAGTTGGCCCCTCTAGTCCCATCCATTTCCAGAGAACTCAGCAAACCCGATACTTCAAAATGCATGCTCCTTACCTGCAGGTCTTTGCATTCTTTTCCTATGCAGTTCTTAGAGACCATGGGATCCTGGGACCACAGTGAGGAAAACCAACAGGTTTCTCAACTCTTGGAGGAGTCAAAAGACAGTTCTAAGGAGAGTGGGCTTAGAGTTGGGCAACTAAGAGCTCGGGGGGTAATGTCTTGATCAGGTGTGGGTTTCAGATACTTCCCCAAAAGCACATAATCATTTGCAGCAAAGCTCTGCCCAGAACCCATGTCACCAGAATCCCAGCCCAGGATTTCTTCCATTCTGGAACATTTTATTCCCAGAATTTATATTATTTCTAAAATAATTCTTGTTTGGTTGAGTTTGAGACCCAGGTGAGACTTCATGGAGGATGAGCACCATTGTCTTTATAGGGTCTTTGGCTTCATCATCATAATATCACCCTTACAAGTATGCAGGAATTAATAGTTTACATAGAGCCTTCAGAAGAATTATCTCACTTTTTCTCCCCATGGAACATGATCTTAGCATGCACTATACAGTGCTTGACAGTTTACAAAGCACTTTCAAATATTTTAGGTGTAGCCAAAAACCCACTGGGGGACCCTAAAGTGCAGATGAGAAGAGCTAGAACTCACATAATGGTCCTGCACCCAGGGCCCAGTGCTCTTCAGAAGAACACAGGTTACTGAGCAGGGCAAGTGGGAGACAGAGGGATCACATGAGACAGGCTTCACTCGTATGGGTCAGTGTTCTGTTGACTCTTGCTCTTGGAAACAGGCTGATGAGATTGCTTGTAGCAAACACCAAAAGCCTGTCACTTACTTTGACTTTGTTTACAAATCTAGAATTAACCTGCCAGAGTTATTTCTGGTAACCAAATAATCCTCAAACTCTCTCTCCTCTATCTTTTTTTTAAAAAAAATCTCCAAATCATATGGATATTTGCCAGAATTCATCAGCTTCCATATGTGAACAGCACCAACAGAAACCTGTCATTGGATCTGCACGATGGAATTATGATTGTGTTCTTATGCACCCAGACTGTCTCCAGTGGGTGCTTTATAGCCAATTAATAGATATATAACTAATATCCAGAGGTAGCAGAAAACATAAGTATGGGTTATTTTTTTGACGTGATACCTATAGCTCCTTAAGATAGAATCATTTATGAAATAGATCATTGCTCTGAATACTGAGGTGACACCAAGCCTCATCTTCCCATGGGTCCTTCACTGCTGGCATCAGCTACAGCACACAGGGCTCTACCAGGAGTCACCTCTTCCCCTTCAAAAAGAAAAGTCTTACTGAAGAGCCGTATAACAGTAGCCCACAACTTGCTCTTTCTCTTGCAATCTCTTTATTTCCTTACTTTTTCAAGAATAACTGTGGTTGTTAGTATTTATGGTCTTCACCACAACCCTGCCATCTGGGAAAACCCAAGAGTATGACATGTAAACACTTCAGAGAACTAATGCTGTGCAATTCACTTTTTGTTAGCTGTTCACAGAAGTGGCAAATGACACATAGCAAGCAAAAATAAACATAAAAACCAAAAATGTAAAACTTTTCCACCAAAAGAAAACTCTTCTTCCCCTGTTCCTACTTTATCTTTGCTTTGAATGAACAGACTGACCTAATGCCACACAATCTGTTCTAAATTGCCACAGTCTGGACATGAGTCATTTACTTAACAACCTTCACTGAGCACTTACCTAGATATCTGCAAGAGTGTAGACTCTCAGTAGTAATTCAGGCAAGACAAACTCCCTTTGCTGGATGTAACAATCAGGAGTCTGGCAGGAAATAATGGCACACTCCAGTTGGGCAATTTGAGGAGAATTTTGTAAAGGAACTATTTACAAAGGTATGGGCAGGGTTTGGAAAAAGCAAAATGGGGCAAATAACTGCTGAAGTGTTTATCAGTTGTAGGCCTGGTGGGACACAGGAAAGAGGGTGACAAACCTGGAGAGAGACTGCTGCTGGGAAAGGCCATCAGACAGGCATTGTGGCTTCAGGAGAACCTGCAGCCAATGTAAGGTAGTGAGGGGCCCTGGGAATAAATATGCCAATCGCTCTCTCCTCCCACCCTCCAGATTGCCTATTAATGTCTTTTGTTGGCCAAACCCAACAGGAAACCATGTGGGCCAGCTTCTTAAAGCCCAGAGCAGTGAGAATGGGAGGACAGAGGATCCAGAGAGGCTAAAAGAAGATGTGTAGCGTGCCTGAGTTCCTTGGTTCAATGTTCTAAAACTATAAACACTCAAGATGTATAGATGCTCCCCTTTACATGAGCTGCTAGAGTTTAAGATCTATTACGTGTAATGGGAAGTTGGACTGCATGTTTCAGTAACAACTGATTACATAATTATTTTGGCTTGACTTCAAAGTGGGTGCACTCTTAGCTCCAACATGAAAATAATACCACTGGCCATTGTGTTTCTGCTTTCCCCTTATGTAGTCTGGGTAGCAGACTAGTCCATTGGGAGGCCAGACAAGGTCTGCAGGTCAGGAGTTACTCGTCTGGTGTGGTAGCCATTAGCCACACATGGCTACTGAGCACTTGAAATGGGGCTAGTCAGAACTGAGATGTGCTGGACTCTTAAAATACACACTGGATTTTGAAGATGTAGTACAAGAAAAAGTGAATATTTCTTTAACTATTATTTATATTGAGTGCCTATTGGAATGATGATATTTTCTGTAAAATAAATTCTATTAATAAAATTAACTTCACCTTTTTAAAATGCAGCTACAAGAACATTGGAAATTACATTTTTGGCTCACAGGATATTTTTGTTCATCAGTGCTAAGTAAAAGCTTAAGAAACGTATTAACTGTGTTCTGGATGTGGTTGGGGGTTGCCCTCTCCTTTCAGATCTTTGACTCCTTGAGTTTCTCTTGGAAGGACTCTGATCAGAGACATCCCCACTCCTTCTTACTGTTATCAGCTGGACCAAGGTGAGGACAATGTGAAACTGTTGAAAATACACAGCAGTGTTTACTTGGGAACAGCTTTCTCCCCTTAACCCCTCAGCTCTATAAATTCTTCTCACCTGACCAGGAGGTAGACTTCGGTGCCTATTTGAGCCCCTGAAAGGTCCAGTTAGTTTCACAAAGGACAATGCCCTTCTCTATCACATCCTATACAGCCACGCCTCAGAAAGCTCTCCCATGTCAGGGAGGAGAAAATTCCCCCTTCCCCTCTCTGTTCTTATGGCTGGTCAAATAATTAAAATGACATAAGGCAGGTTAACAGGAGAAAATCAGTTTAATACGTGCACACAGGGAATTCACATAAGCGTGGAAAATTCTAAAGACAATCTGAGGCACATATGTCATTCTGGACTAAGGAAGAAGGGGTAGGGGATCTGGACTGTCAAAAGGGAAAGGAGCCAACTTACAGGAAGATGGAAAGAATTAATGTTTAGTAAACAAATGTTTGTTAGCCATCTACAGACTATGGGACACAGTGAGGAGTTTGACTCAATGGGCCTCGCTAAGTTCCTCCCTGTCTACCATGCCTAGTTTACAATATACTAGAGTTCTCTATGGTGATATCTCCTTCCTGAGACAGGCCTTCTGTCTTAAATTCTTAATACACAATTAACATACAGAAGAGATTGGAAGCACAGATGGAGAGTAGTTACACAGGGACTAAGCAGGCAGAATACTGGCTCCCTGCCATGTCCACATCTTAATCCTTGGACTCTGTGGCTGCATCCTGTTTTGTCTGAGTGGGCCCATGTAATCACAAAGGTCCTCATAAAGAAGAGGGCCAGGCGAAGACAGAGCAGAGAGACATTTGAAGATGCTGCTGGATTTGAATATGGAGGAGGTTCCTGGAGTGCAGCTCTAGGTGTTAGAGAGGCATAAAGAGGGATTCTCTCCAAGAACCCTGGAGGTAGGGTGGCCCTGCCAACCTTGGTTGTGGTCCAACAAAGCTACTTCAGACTTCTGACTCCAGAACCATAAGAGAATAAATTTTCTTGGTTTCAAGTTACTAAGGCTGCAGTAAATTATTATAGCATCAAAGGAAGCTAATAGAGGGGCTGACAGGTGGACAGAAAGGGAAAGAGGGAGAAGGCAGACAGGCTGGAGGACAGGCAGGTGATGAGGAGTTAGGTGACAGTCAGAGCTGGAGGTGAGTCAGAGACAGACAGACAAACAGGTAGGGAGCCTGGGAAGGATGAGAGAGAGAAGGGTGGCAGTTTGATGGGCATGAGGCAGGAGATCAGGTAGGCTGGCAGGTGGGCAGAGAGAAAGCAGGAAGTGGACAGGTAGGCAGGGACAGGAGAGAGTGACAGGAAGACAGGATGGCTGCAGGGGCTCCTCAGTGCCTGTCCTTATCCCCACAAGGGTTAGAGGAGCTTCCTGAGATGCAGGTGAAACCCATTCTTGGACTTCAACACAGTTTTCAGAATGGGATCAGGGAGCCTGGAGGGATCTGGTGACAGCTCAAAGCAGAGCAGGGTTAGGGCCACAGCCACCTTCAGCTCGTTCATGGCAAACTGCTTCCCGATGCAGTTCCTGGGGCCAGGGAGAAGAAGCAAAATGAGAAGTGGCCTCAAACTCTGTTTGGAGTTGGGCAGGCATTGACCACTGAGCCCTAGCCAGGAACAGGGCATTCAGGGCCCTCCTGCATGTGGCCCAGCCCCCATCCCATCCTTACATGTCACACACACCTCTACCCAAAGACTTGGTTCACAGCCCCCCTACCTTTGACAAAGCCTACCTCTCCCCCAGGACTAGCTCTTATCTGCTACCTCTGCTCTCAGCAGGCCTGAAATTCTGGTAGGTGAGGGTCAGTGCTCTAGTCACCAGTCAAGTGAGTCACTAAAAAAGTTAACTAATAGTTAATTAGTTTTCTCACTCCCTCCATAATCAGCTTCTGGTTTCACAATGTGGAGGCCAGGTCAGAGCATGGTAGGTGGCGAGATGGGCTGCACTCTCAGACTCTAACCCTCTGGGGGACTTCCAGGGACCCTAATCCTAAGAAAGAGGACAAAATGGAGTTGGGTAAGGAAGTCAGAATGGCAACAGGGAAGCTTCCTGGAGGGTCCACTGTTAGCGGCCCTCAGCCTGTTGCACAATCTGCCTCCCAATTAATGGTCCAGACCCCTGCCTCCCCCTCATCCCCTCAGTCAACCAGCTTATGTAGCCTTCCAATCTAGTCCAGAAATGTCCCTCCTTGCCATCCCTCAGTCTCCTCACCTGGGCTTTTCTATCTTCCTGCCTCTCCTCCCTCTACACTGAAGCCACAGCCCAGCTCAGACCCTCCTATGGCCTCCATCACAGGAATGACATGTCCAAATGCCTCAGCTGGCACCAAAGCCCTCTAGGCGTTGTTACCTCACTCACCTCTTATCTGTCCAGCTCCACTTCCTAGCTCATCTGATGTTGAGATCACTGTGAATGCCTCCCTCCATCTGCCTGCTGCATGCTCAAGGCGAAGTCCAATGACAGCCGCCCTCACCCCTCTGCTGGCTCTACCTTTTCCTCCCCAATCCCCATTAGTGTTTTACTCAAGGACACCTCACCGTTTTGCCCAGGACAGTGCCAGGAACATGGAATATCCAACAATCTGCTCAATGAGTGAATGAGTGACTGAAAGAATGAGTGAATGATGTGTGTCTTGAGAGGTATTTGTCTCTTGACTGTGAACTCTTGGAGGCAGGGACATTGTCTTTCATCTCTGTGTTCCCATCTCCCAACACAGGACTTGGCACATAGAGGCAGGCTTAATAAATAGTTTTATAATTGAATGAAGTTAATTGAATTGAAAAACAAATTAACCAGCAAACATGGAATGGCATATAATAAAATTACACATAAGTTGTGACCTAGGAATTGAACTGCCTAGTACTCTCTTGATGTCTAGTTGCCACCACAAGACTTGCAGCCAATGTCTATTTGGAAGGACCCAGTCCTGGGAGAAACCAATTGTCCTAGAGCCAATTTCTGGAAGAACAATTATTTAAAGGCTGTATTCTGAAGGTTGATTCACCAATTGAAATTTCACATATTGTGGATTCAGGAAAATCTGTTCCTAGCGACTACTTTCAAAATTTGTGGAAGTTAGTATTTCACAGGACTATTTCAGCAGCACTGGAGGATTTTCACAGCAGCCAGTCTGGAATGGAATCACCCAGCCTGACAGCTGTCTCAAATGTGCTTTAGATTTTACACACGAGGAAGCTTTCAAAGCCATGTGTCATACACAGAATAGTGGATCTTCTCTCAGAAGCAGTTGATTGTCCTCATTGTTATACTTTTTGCCAACAATGGACCATATAGACTCTGGGACTATAGTATATAAATGCCACTTATATGAAGAAATTCTGCCAACTGGAAAAGTTGTCATGGTTATATGAATATTAACATGCAGTCAAAATTGTATTGGGATAGACTGCAAAAATAGAGAAGACACACACTGGTGTGAAACTTTCTTCCAACGGTTACTATAAACTTCCATATATATGGCTGAATAGTTAGCACAAAGGAGGGGCTGGAAATCTCAACACACAAACATCACTGAGACAGCGAGTAGCAGATCAAGGAATTAAGGAGAAAAGGCCCTGGGCTGGAATGCAAATGCGAGAAGATTTGTGTTAAGATTACTGATAACTGAAAAAGCAACCATCTGGAGTTTAATTTTCATGAAAAATTCTAGTTTTGAAAAATCATACTCCTAAAGTGTGAAAAACAGCAGAATACACTGAACTTTGGAACAGCACTGACATTGATTGTGGCGGGCTATTAGGAAAGTTTATGGATCACATCCCTGCATGGTGCCTGTGAATGCCACCTTTCTTTTGTACATAGAGATATCTACTTCCCCACACACCGACATATAAGGGCATAACTGCACACACCAATATGAACATTCAAGGTCACAAACATTGGTTGTGCACCCAGTGACATAACCCCAAGTACAAGATGCCTCACCTTGATCCTCCTGAGAAGGGCAGGAAAGCGTGGCTGTGTCGAGTAGAATCCGGTGCAAACCGGGAAGGATCAAACACCTGCTGAGAGAGCACCAGGGCCAGGGCAGGTGAGGTCAAGCCCCTCCTTCCAATTCACAAGGGGACAGGACTCCCAAAGGTGGCAGTGAGAGGAGGTGTTGGTGTGGAGACATCATCCCATCCCCTCCTCCCATGGCCATCATACCTCTGGGTTTGGCCACACCTTCAGGTTGTGGTGAAGGGCATAAAAGGAGAGCATGACCATGATTCCTGTGGGGCAGAAGGAGAAGAGAGAATACTGATCATACTCATGGGGAGGGAGCCCAATCCCTCCACCAACAGGGGGCATGTGCATGCAGGAAAGCCTTGGGAGCCACAATGACAGCCACTTCCCATCACCATGAGTGGAATGATCCTGCTGCAAGAGAGGTGGGGTGGACACAGAAAATTCATGTGCACAGCTTAGGAGGAGATAACCATGACCCAGGATTGAGAAGGAAGAAAGAATTGGAGCCTTGCTTTTTGGAGCAGTGCAGGTGACAACTCAAGTTTACCAGGCGCCATCCATCAGCCTTTGGGGAATATGTGTTAACTCATTCAATCCTCATATTAACCCTTCAAGGAAGGCTCTTGTATCTGACTGTTCAGATGAGGCACCTGAGCCTCAGAGAGCCTGAGTGATTGCCTATGATCACACAGCTAGGATGTGGCAGGGCTTAGATTCAGACTCAATAGGAGGTGAGCTCAGGGCTTGCCTCCACTCATGACAGGAGTGTAAGATCTGGTCATCAGCTATTCTCTGCCATCAACCTAAGGGGTCCTCAGAGACTGGACAATCTAACTTATGACAGTGGTCAGTGATCTCCTTCATTTTCCTATACCCAACAAGGAAAGAACCACATCTTCCCCTACATATCTCTGATTGTCTCTCCAACCCTCACATCTCAAGAAACTAGAATTTTAGGGCTAATTCCTGAGCCCACATTCAGAGGCTAGTATTTGTTTATTAAGCTATTACTGGGTCTAGTTCTGTGCCAAGCATTTCATATACCTCATCTTAATTACAAAGTAAGAATTGATGTTTTTGAGGCAAAAGCAGGACCCAGAGAAGTTCATAGCTGCTCTAGGACACGTGGATTTCTGATCTTTCTTGTGTGCTTAGATTAGTGAGTGTGATGAAGTTCATACCTTTGGATAAGGAGCGTCCATCAGGGAAAGTTATGGGTTTGCTGGGCTCTCTGCCAATGCCTGGTACTGGTGGATAGAGTCGCAGTGCCTCCTTGATGCACATGGTGGTGTAGGGCATCTGGTCCAGGTGGTTCCTGAAACCGAAGCCCATCCTGAAGGCAGGCAGGGTCTGGGAAGACCAGGGGCTTCTCTAGCTGAGTGAGCAGGGCTCTCCCATCTCTTGAGCACTCACCAGCTGATGGAGGTGCCATCCCCCAGGAGGTTCTTGATCTCCTTCCGGCACTTCTGCTGATGCTCAGGGTGCATAGCCAGAGCTTAGAGGATCCAGGAGATGCCACTGGCTGTGGTGTCATGGCCCTCGAACATGAATGTGTCCACCTCGGCATGGAGGTCCTTGTCAGACAAGCTGCTCCCATTCTCCATCTAGGGGAAGGAACGGCAAGAGTGTAGGGTTTGCCCAATCTTCTGCATCTCTGGGCAAAACCTCAGGCCTCTCCTACAAACAGTCACTCTGGCAAAGAGGAGGATGTCCAGGAAATCCAAGTGCCTCTTCTTCATGACCTTCTCCAGCTCTCCCTCCTTCTGCAGTTGAGCCTTCCTCAGCTTGATCACTTGGTCTGTTCCAGAACAGTGTTGCCCGGTTAGAGCTGAGAGCTCTGGGTACCCAGATACAGCAACCCACAGTAGCCCCTCTGTCTCCTGCTCCAATCGGGGTGCCAGTTGGATCAGGATGAATGTGGCAGTGGACATGCATGTCAGAGGTGAGAGCTGTTGTATCATCTGATTGAAAGTCAGACCTCCCCTCAATAGCACAGTCCATGGAGATTCTGCTTGAATGCTGCTGGGAGGCTCTCTCATTCAACCATCACTAATGTGCTGACACTTGTAAATTGCTGCACAACACCTGGCGCCCTAACATATTGTTTACTTCCCCCTGCACCAGAGCGGTACCCAGCATGGGTGTGTCCCAGCTCCTGAAGGGGTGGCAGGGGGCTGAGATCTGCCTGAGATGTCAGGGGTAGTACACTTAGGATGCAGCTGATGAACAAGGGGAGTAGCCCAGGAGGTAGAGTACAACCTGTGTGTTGATGGGCCAGCTGGCAGGCCCACTGGTTCCAGCGGCCGTCAGGGGTCAGGCTGTAGATGATGTCATTCTGAAAGAAGGCATTCCTCACCCATGAATAAAACAGATTGTTCAAGTCTGCAACAGCCTCGGTGTAGGATTGGGAGTTCCTGACAGAATGCAGAAGAGGCTGGAATGGAGGGAGGCCTCTGACCTGGAGGTGGAGTGGGGCTCTGGATGGAGGTTTCCTCAGTCAGTGGGGACAGGATACTGCAGCACTGGTCATTGCTGTCTTATAGCCCTTAAGACCCTCAGCCCTTTGTAAGTGGCAGGACAACTAGGCTGCTACCTGTGCCAGGGATCAGGGATCTGTGGCTGATTCATGGTTTGGTCTAGAGAGGAATTTGACCATGGTCTGGGGCTCTCGGGAGAATGTTGCTTCTTGTGCTGTAAGCATCCAAGCTGCTCTACTTCCTCTCAGGTAAGTCCGCACCAGTTGGTAAGAAATGGGGTCCTTCAACTGAAGGGTTATCACTGACCTGTCTGTCTGGACAGTGCCCCGGTGGCTGAAGGTGCACTTCCTGATGGCGTCCAGGGTCATCAAGGAGATGTGTCCAAAGATCTCCAGATGTGAGTCCTGCCTGATGAGCTCCTCCCATTTGTCCTGTAGTGGAAGGGGGATATTGACCCTCCTTTGGTCCCCTTGGTGGTCCGTGATGACAACGTAATGCTCTCTCTCTGTCTGTCTAAATATTCTTTAGGGATTTCCTCACTTTCTAAAAAAAGATGCATTATAGCAATTAAGACTATAGGTAAGCATTTGTAATGTGAGGCCTATTTCCTCAAAAACTTTTAATTTATAATTAATCATGATCACTCATAACAGTCTAAATTAGTTTTGAGTTTTAGGAATTAGTTACAATGATAACCACCTTTTGGCAGATCAGAAAACATTGTTTCTCAGGAGACAGAGGGGGAATCTTTTGTGTTTTGAGAGCTGAGCTAGACCGGAGGGAGAGGTGAAGTCCAACTTTAGGGAGCAAACATGTCAAGGCAAGAGTAAGACTAAGGGGACAGTACTGGGGCTCCCAAGGAAGGGATATCAGGGACTTCAATTCCTTTCATTCCTCAAATGTTAGCTGAGATCACTTGGTGAGAAATCAGAGTCCTGAAGGGAGGTGATGTGATGGCAGGACCTGGCTCTGAGAGTGTTGACCTGGTCTCCATTTTTTCTAGAGAGTGGCTCAAATCCATGTAAAAGCCCTGGTCCCCAGGCCAGAGCTCACCTGAGTGACATCTTGGGATGTCCACCGTGATACTGAAGCTGCCACTTCCCAAGCCAGCCAGGATCAGTTTGCCGTGCTGTCCAGGGGAATGACCCTTGCTCTAGTCCACGGTGCTGAAGATATGGAGGTGGTAGGAGAACAGACTCTGTATCTACCAGGGCCCTCCTTCCCCTTGGCAATAACCAAAATACAAGCTCGTGTGCAGGTACTCTTCTGTCCCATCCACTTTTGGGGAGCTCTGTCTCAGAGTAAGGTCTGAGTGCATTATTTTGGGTGCTTGTGTCTGCTGGATGCCTGAGTGACACCTGTGTCTGGAGTGGACTCTGTGAGTTGTGCTGTGTGTCAGCCTGTGAAGGTGAGAGGGATTGGCTTACCAGCATCACTCGGACAGAGTCGGCCATGAGCCCCACGTAGGGCTTCAGGATGTTATAGTGGAAGGCTGGGGTCAGCATCCGCCCATGCTGGAACCAAGTCTGCCCATTCAACAGGAGCAAACCATACCCTGGGCCAGAGATGGGGTTGTGTGTAGGGGCAAGAGACAGGATCAGAGGGATGACAGGGAACAACTTGGGAGGAACCAAGGGTGTCAGACAAAGGCCCATCACAAGCAAAGGCAAGAAAGGCCAATACATTAAGGATTGTGGACTTCCCCAAATGACTGGTACATAGGAAGTGATTATGACAGTTGTGAGAGAAAGGCTGAAAAAGAGTAGGGGCAGGTCATAGATGGACTTCAATAAAAGTCAGGCTGAGATCATGGTGAGGAATGAGAAGTGATATGGAGGAAGCTGAGCTTCAGGAGGGCTCTCACAACCATTAGGAAGGGGGAGGATCTTGTTACAAGAAGAGAAATGAAGCTTGATCCAGAGGTGAGGGTGGTGACATGGTGGCCAGGTATCTGCTGTTCTCTGAAAGCCAAAGAGATAGCTCTTGGCAAACTGAACTGATGGGTGCACCACAGTCCTAGTTACACGTACTTACCAATCCAGGGAGAAAGAAATCTGTAAGCAGCAAGAACCTTCAGGTCTGAAAGGTAAGGAAGGGCGTTACAGGACACTGGGAGGACCAAACAAAGCCAGTGGCCCCCAGGAGGCAGCTGTGGTCCAGATCATGGGGTGCCACCCCTTACTGATGCCAGTTTATCTCAAGCCACCTCCTATTTGCCTCTCTTGCCAGACTCTTTTTGTCCTGTCACCGTGGGCTCAGAAGAGCAGACTAGTGTCCCAGCAGGACATGCACAGGACTAGGATGATGAATCTGCCAGAAACACAGGCTCTGTCCTCAGTGCCAAAGAAAAGACAAAAGCCTGTGGTTTTCCTACCATTTGTGGCTTAGCCATCCCATGGCCCAGGACAGGCAACAAGGGGAGGTGACAAACCCAAGTCAGTGTGCAAAGGAAAATGTGTTTCATATCTGGGGCAATTTACATTGCAGATCATCTCCACTTGGTTAAAAAAGAAAGAAAGAAAAGAAAATATGAAATTCAGCCCCACACAACTGTTTAAGACTTCAGTTTAAGTAATGATTGTTGGCCTTAGGCTGGCTTGTGTGTTGATGGCTGAACTGCCAGTCTCTTCTGGAATTTCACAGACCCAGGGGCATGGACCCAAGAAGGAAGAGCTGCTCCAGCTGGGATGCAGGTTTCACTCTCACCTGATCTCCCCAGGATCACCTTCATGTAGTCAGGGTCATAGACCACAAAGAGAACCTCAGTCCCCCATAACCAGCGAGGACAGGCACATGGGAATTTCTCTACTCTTTTCATGATCTGTTGAAGCTCATCACCCTTTTGGAACTGTCATTAAGGGAAAGATAAATCAATAAAACCCTTCTAGTTCCAGGGCTGGAGTGGGGGCAGGATGGTCGCAGGGAGAGAGGCCTAGATCTAGCAGCAGAACTAAGAGTTTAGAATGTTTCACATGACGGGCTCTGCTCCAGACTTTGCTGGCCGTCCAAAGTTTGCCCTGAGGCCAGATTCTGTCTCATTGTTGGTGAAACTATGGGCCCTCACCCTGAACTGCCTAGGTATAAAGCTTTTGGAAGTCGTTACAGCATTCCATGAACAATTTGTATGACAACCTTTATCACTTGGTAAGCAGTATTGCCATACACTTTTGTTTGCTTAGATAATAAAATGGTTTATATTTAAAATTTAGATTTATATATTAATTTTATTTTGCCATATTGGTTGTTACATATTTTCAACATTACCCCAGCCTACATGTATATGTTTGTTAATATGAAATAGTGTTGGGATGTATATGGTTAAGCGAAAAAATTAAATAAAAAATTGTGTGCTCTAGGTTATTTTACATATTGAATACGTACATAGTTGTCGAACAAAGTCTGGATGTATCCATATGAAAATAGTGTTGAACGATGATTTTGATTTTTTGGTTTTCATCTCCTTTTCCCTTACCAATAAAAAGAAGCTTTTGTGAGCTTCCCACTGTTTCATAGTCTTTTAAAACTCCTCAGTGTGGATCACAAAGGCATTTACTTTCTGGCTTCACCTTCTCTGTTCTTGCCTCCTGCCATGCTGGCCATTCCACCAGGACCCATTGCTCCAACCCCAAAGCTGCCCCTGCTGCTGCTCCTGACACTAGCTAACACTGCTCACCCTTGTAGGCCTTGATACATGCTCTTCCCTCTACCTGGAGTGCCCTCACCTTTGCTACAGAGCAACTGCCATTCTTCAACTTTTAAGACTCAGCTTTGTTTTATCACCTCTGGAATTCTCGTGGACATCTGCTCCTATGAATGTTCCATTTAGTCAACTCTTCTTTACTTCAACTGCCTCTATGTAACTGAAAACAACTCTCTGCTACATTGGTATCTAATCTCTGCCTGCATCCTTCTGGCAATCAGGATTCACGAACTCTGAGGCAATTTGCCCTACTGTGGCACAGGTTCCTTCATTCAGCACGTATTCATTGAATATTTACTATGTACCAGGCACAGGTTTAAGCACTGAATTAGAATATGACTATAGATCCTTACCTGTTGGGAGCTTTCGGTTTAGTTGGGGAGATGCAAAGATTAAGAGGCCATGACATAGAGGGTAATTACTGTTGTGATGGAAAGAAGCGCAAGCCTCTGGGGAAGCTTTGGGAATGGGACCTAACTCAAAATTGGACATTAGAAATGTCTTCCTCATGTGCCTGCTCATCCATCAAGTCATCTTTGATCAAGATGCTGCTGGGTTACAAAGACAATTCAGAGATGGTGTCTCCCAGAAGGAGCCCACATCTATGACACTGAAGACAAAAATAGCTAAATCACGTTACCGCTGCTTTATGAGAAGGAGTGTCCAGGGGGAAAAGAGTTGTTGCCTCTGCTCCTAGGAGACCCAGAAAGACATCTTGGAGGAGGTGGCTTGGGCTGGGCCTTGGTAGATGGACACGTGGGGGTGAGATCATTCCAGGTAGAGGACACAGCGTGAGGAGAGACCGAGAAGCTGGAATGCACGGGCAGGTAGGGAGGACAATGAGTAACTTAGGGTGAAGCAAGAGATTAGGAAGAGAAAGGGAGAGAGGTATTGGGGCCAGCGCATATGGGGTTTTGGCTGTTTCCAGTTTCCGTCTTTGGCTCCACTCTACCATAAACATGTTGCCTCCATCTCTGAGGAAAGATAAGCCTCAGCTCTCTGCAGCCTCCCATTTCCTCCTAACATTTGTTCACCTCTCTGTCAGGCTCTGTTCAGGGTACTGGGGGTGAGGGGGATTATATGCTCAGTTCCAAGAGCTCACAGTTCAGGGTGTGAAGGAGGAGAGCAGGCAGGCAGCCTCATCCTGTTAATGGTACAACTCGAATATCAGAACTCCTTACAAGGCTCCATCTGGGAAACTTTCTTGCTGGTGTATGCCAGAAACTCATGAGTTTAAGCACTGAAATCAACAGTCTGGAAAATCATTCAGTCTTAGGTAAATGGAACTATTGGCCCCCTACACTTGACTCACCCTCTGACCAGCGGGTGAACCTCTTTTCCTGTAACCTGATGCCTTCTTGGATTCCTGCCTATTGTCTCCACAGACTGTGAACCTCACAGGGCAGTGACCCATAGACTGATGTCTGTGTTCCCAGGTAAGCTCAGGGCCAGGCAGAGGTGATGGGGTTGAGAGAGGGGGCAAGGAAGCATCTAGAAGCCTGTTCTGTGATAACTGCTGAGGCTGCTCAGCCTGGAGAAGGGAGACTCTCAAAGGAAGAGTCATTGTCCTAAAGTGCAGGGCTTCCAGACCATCCTGCAGATCTACCTAAGGAAGGAGTGTCTGACAGACCTAAGACCACCAGCACAGGCTACCTGTGAAGGATTGAGCTCCCTGGACTGGGATGAGGAGCCTGAGAGGGCTCAGGAGGAGACCTGAGAGGTAAGCTGGGTTTTCCCAGGGGCCACATGCTCATCACACAACATGGCTTTGTGAGATGGACTTGCTGACCAGGCTCTCAGAGCCCTGACCCTCCCCACCCTCCCACTCCCCCATCCCGCTCCTTCCTACCTCCTGGCTATGCCCATAGAGCCAGTGGGAAGGAGGGCATGGGAACTCCTGGATGGCTTTGAGCAGCCACTGTCTGCGCAGGTAGAGCTGGGCTGCCTTGACCATGAGCAGAACCAGGCAGAGCTGGGAGGCCACTTGCAGGAGCCCAGGGACACCGCCCAGGGGTCTAGTGGGGCTCAGCCCAGAGACACTCATGGTGCAGAGGCTTCTGGAGCGCCGACTTCCCTGACTATTGCAACCTCCCCTGAGCACCCCAGCCCAAGTTGTTTAAGAGAGATTTGCCCCACCCACCTGTGGTGAGGGCAAAGCTTAGACCTGGGCCACCAGAGTTGATTAACTGTGGAGGATCCACCTTGGGAAACAGTGGGAGAAAAGCTTTCTCAGCTGACAGTGATAACGGCAGTGTACATATCAACTTTCCACTCATCAGTTTCCTACCCAAACACTTAATGTGCACCAACCTACTTAATGTGCCAGGCAGGACAGTAGGTGCTGGGACACAGCTGCGAGCAAAACAGACATGAACTCTGACTTTGAGGAATTCACAATCTAGTTTATTATATTCCAATAATGTTCATTCAATAGCGCTTTTTTGCTACATGATCAAATGGATTTTGATCTCATTTGCTCAATTTGATATGCACATTCTGACCCTAATATCAGTCAAATCTTTCAATATTTACTTTTTTGTCTTATTACAATACTAATTTTAATTACCCCTCACAACTCTTTCAACTATTGGGTGAGAAAGAGTGGAAATTATGTCATTTCTATTGACTTCATGATGGTATGGATGAACCAATGCTAATTCAGCAGCCCTTCAAGCACTTTTTTATCATCACACTGGAATAATTAACTTCACAATAGCAACAGCAATAGCATGATTCCATCTCCACTCAAATACATGAGAATTTCAACAAATTCTTATTCTTAATCTTAATTATGCTGTTTTCCCATTAACAGGTCTACTTTTAACTGCAACCAGAAAATCTGCACAATTCTTACTATTTCTCTCACTTCCATCATCTATAGAAGGCCAACACCTTCTAGGACTTTCTGTTCTACTTCATTGAGTACTATAGATGTAACAGGAGTATTTTAACTCATTCCGTTTTATCCTAAAGTAGAAAATAATTATACAATTAAAGCTTTTACACTCTGCTTGGCATCCCATATACATTATTTACTGCAACCTGTTCTTAAACACAAAATGATATTTTAAATATTGTTGCTTTTTCTTGACAAACCTTTGTCCAGACTCACCAAGAGAAAAAGAGAGGACTCAAATGAATAAAATCAGAAATGACGAAGGAGACGTTATAACTGATACCAGAGATACACAAAGGATCGTAAGAGACTACTATGAGTAATTATATACCAATACATTGGGCAATCTAGAAGAAATGTGTAAATTCCTTGAAATATACAACCTACCAACACTGCATCATGAAGAAATAAGAAATCTGAACAGACCAATTACAAAGAAGGAGACTGAATCAGTAATCAAAGACTCCCCCCAACAAACAAAAGTCCAGGAATGGAGAATTCACTGGTGAATTATATCAAACATTTAAGGAAGAATTAATACCAAGCATTTAAGGAAAAACTGTTACCAATCATTCTCATGCTCTTCCAAGAAATAGAAGAGGCGGGAATACTTCCAAACTCATTTTACAAGGCCAGAATTTCCCTGATCCCCAAACCAGACAAGGATGTCACAAGAAAGGGAAATCGCAGGCCAATATCCCTGATGAACACAGAAGCAAGAATTTTCAACAAAATATTAGCAAACTGAATTCAACAATACATTAAAAAGATTATTCATCATGATCAAGTGGGATTTATTTCAGGGATTGCAAGGGTGGTTCAATATCTACAAATCAACTAATACAATACACTACATTAACAAAACAAAGGATACAAATCATAGGGTCGTATCAATAGATGCAGAAAAAGCATTTGACAAAATTCAACATCAATTTATGATAAAAACTCTCAAGTAGGCAGGTAGACTGGGAGTATACCTCAACATGATAATGACCATATATTACAAGCCCACAGCTAACATCACGCTCAGTGGTGAGCAGCTGAAAGCTTTTCCTCTGAGATCAGGAACAAGACAAAGATGCCCACTCTTACCACTTTTATTCAACATAACATTGGAAGTCCTAACCAGAACAATTAGGGAAGAAAAAGGAATAAAAGGCATCCAAATTGGAAAAGAAGAAGTAAAACTGTCACTATTTGCAGATAATATATTACATATAGACAACCCTACAGACTCCACCAAAAAACTGTTAGAACTAACACACAAATTCAGTAAGTTTGCAGGATACAAAATCAATATACAAAAATTTGTTGCATTTCTATACACTAATAATGAACCATGAGAAAGAAAGATTAAGAAAACAATCCCGTTTACGATTGTATCAAAAAGAATAAAAAACCAAGGAATAAATCTAACTCAGGAGGTGAAAGACCTGTGCACTGAAAACTATGAGGCATGCATGAAAGAAATTGAAAAATATACAGAGAAATGGAAACATATTGCTCATGGATTGAAAGAATTAATATTGTTAAAATGTCCATACTATCCAAGGCAATCTACAGACTCGATGCAATCCCTATCAAAATTCCAGTGGCATTTTTCACAGAAATAGAAGAAACAATCCTAAAATTTTTATGAAGCCAGAAAAGACCCAAAATAGCCAAAGCAGTCTTGAGAAAGAAGAACAAGGCTGGAGGCATCACGCTCCCTGATTTCAAACTAGAGTGCAAAGCTATAGTAATCAAAGCAATATGGTATTGGCATTAAACCAGACACAGAGGTCAATGGGACAGAATAGAGAGCCCAGAAATAAACCCACACATATATGGCCAATTAATTTACAACAAAGGAGCCAAGAATAAAAATGGGGAAAGGATAATCTCTTCAATAAATGATGTTGGGAAACGTGGACAGCTACAGGCAAAAGAATGAAACTGGACTATTATCTTACAACATACACAAAAACTAACTCAAAATGGATTAAAGACTTGAACCTAAAACATGCAACCATAAAACTAGTGGAAGAAAACACAGGGGGTAAGTTCCTTGACATGATTTGGCAATGATTTTTTGGATTTGACATCAAAAGCAAAGGCAACAGAAGCAAAAATGAACAAATGGGACTACGTTAAATTAAAAAGCATCAACAAAATGAAAAGGCAGCCTACCAAATGGGAGATAGTATTTGTAAATCATATCCACTAAAGGGTTAATAGAAAAAATATATGAAGAACTCATCCAACTCAATAGCAATCTCATTAAAAGTGAGCAGAGGATCTGAATAGACAATTTTTCCAAAGAAGACATACAGATGGCCAACAGATATATGAAAAGGTGCTCAACATCACTAATTATCAGGGAATTTCAAACCAAAACCACGATGAGATATCATCTTGCAATGGGTAGTACCAAAAAGTCAAGAAGTAAGTGTTGGCAAGGATGTGGAGAAAATGGAACTCTTGCGCACTGTTGGTGGGAATGTAAATTGGTGCAACAACTGTGGGAAATAGTATGAAAGTTCCTAAAAAAATTAAAAATAGAACTACCATATGATCCAGCAATTTCAATTTTGGGCGTTTACCTGAAGAAAATGAAAACACTAGGTTGAAAATATACATGTACTGCCATGTTTGTTGCAGCATTATTTACAATAGCCAAGACATGGAAACAACCTAAGTGTCCATGAACAGATGAACGGATAAAGAATATGTGGCATTTTTGTAATGGAATATTATAATATATAATATAATCTTTAATATTATATATACTATATAGAGGAATATATATAATTTATTGTTATTCAGTAATAAAAAAGAAGGAAATCTTGCCATTTGCAGCAACATGGATGGACCTTGAAAGCATTATGCTAAGTGAAATAAGTCAGGCAGAGAAAGACAAATACCATGTGACCTGACTTATATGTGGAATCTGAAAAAACCAAAAAACAACAAAGCTCAGAGATAGAGAGAACAAATTGGTGGTTGCCGGAGGTGGGTGGATGAAATGGATGAAGGGAGTCAAATGGTACAAACTTTCAGTTATAAAATAAATAGGTCATGAGGATGTAATGTACAGCATGATGACTACAGTCATTAATAATCTATTGCATATTTGAAAGTCTCAAAGAAAGTACATCTTAAAAGTTCTCATCCCAAGAAAAAAATAGTTTAATGGGTCAGCCCCTGTGGCCTAGTGGTTAAGTTCGGCGTGCTCTACTTCAGTGGCCTGGATTGATTCCCAGGCGCAGATCTACACCACTTGTCTATCAGTGGCCATGCTGTGGTGGTGGCTCACATGCCAAAAGGGGAAGATTGGCAGTGGATGTTAGCTCAGGGTAAATCTTCCTCAGCAGAAAAAAAAAAAGAAAAAATAATTTAACTATGTATGGTAACAGATGTTAACTAGATCTACTATGGTGATCATTTTGCAATATATACAAATATTGAATTATTGTGTTGTACACCTGAAATAATGTTATACGTCAATTATACATCAATTTAAAAAAAGGAAAAATTGTTGCTTTCTCAATCTCATGTCAACGAGGCTTAATAATCATAACTACTGGCATAAATCAATCATACCTAGTATTTAAAAATAACTGTACATGAGCATTCTTTATAGATATATAATTCTTATGCTCTGGATCCATTATCCAAAATTTAAATGATGAGCAAGATCTTCAAAAAATAGGAAGATTTTTTAAAGCTCTGTCTTTTGCTACATCTTCCCTAAATGTTGGAAGCCTAGCACTAACAGGTATACCGTTCCTGACAGGCTGCTATTCTAAAGAAAGGACAGCACAAGTAAGGCCAACCTTTCAAAAGTGCTGTATATCAAATTGATGAAGTAATCTTAATCCAAATAATAAACACCAGCCCTGTCCCCAAATCAGACTTGTTAAGTTGGCAGAACCTGGTAATTCTGTAAACTTAAACCTGCATAATCAGATGTGCAGCTCTTCTTCTTGACAACATGTTCATTATTAATCACCAATCATTAGTTATTCCTATTTAATTAGCCATAGCATTCTTAATATTAATTGTACAGAAAGTTTTAGGGTATACACAACTT
Organism: Equus quagga; assembly: GCF_021613505.1. Lineage (NCBI taxonomy): Eukaryota > Metazoa > Chordata > Mammalia > Perissodactyla > Equidae > Equus > Equus quagga. The sequence goes on from NW_025804006.1 coordinate 58,955, forward strand.
TGAAAAGAAACTAATACCGTTGACCCCTATGGACTACTATAAGCAATTGCCAAAGCTGTAAAAGTATTTTTAAAGAATCATTATAGCTGTGAACTTCCTCTCTAATAATATTTATTACTTCATAAGTTCTATTACTTACCTTAATATTAACACTAGAATTCCCTTACCTATACCGTATCCACTATTTAAGATAAACTTAGGGATAGTATTTATTCTGTCAATATCGAGCTGGCTGTATACTCCATCCTAAGATCAGGAGGAGCTTCACATTCAAAATATGTCTTAAATTGGTACATTAGGAGCAGCTGCACAGTTTCATATGAAGTAAATTAGCAATCATCTTATTATCAGTTACATTAGTAAGTGGGTTATTTACACTATTTAACTTTACCATTACTCAAGAATGTTTATGATCAATTTTCCCATCATGGCCGCTTACTATAATAAGATTTATTTCAACTTTAAAAGAAACCAGTTGATCTCCCTTTGACTTAACTGAAGGGGAATCAGAGCTTGTATCTGGCTTTCCCGTTAAATATGCAGCGGGACCATTTGCCTGTTCTTCTTAGCTGAGTATGCTAATATCATCATGATAAATACTCCTAGAAAAATAATTTGATTTTCAGGAGCATTTCATAACCTCTATATTCCAGACATTTACATAATTGATTTCATTTTTAAGACTTCACTGTTAACAATTTTATTTCTATGGGTACAAGCATCATGCCCACTATTTCATTTCAGCTATCTCATACATTTCCTCTGAAAGAATTTCTTGCCCCTAACCTTAGCCCAATGTATGTGACATGTTTCAGTGTCCATTATATTATCACGATCCCACTACAAACATAAAAAAGGGTTACTCTAGTTTTAAGCCAATGACATTTAGATGAGATTTTGGACATGAGTCAGTGCTGAATGGATTGAGGCTTTTGGAATGTTAAAATGGGGTGAATGTATTTGCATGGGGAATGAACATGAATCTTTGAGGGCTACAGGGCAGACTGTAGTAGGCTGAATAATGACCCCTAACAAGATCAGGCTCTAATCCTGAGAATCTGTAAATTTACATTATTTGGGGAAAGGGCCTTGGCAGATGTGATAACTTAAGGATCTCGAGCTTGGGAAATTATCCTGGGTTATCAAGGTGGGCCCTAAATGTAGAGAGAGATTTGACACACACAGAGGAGAAGGCAGTGTGAACATGGAGCAGAGGGAGATTTGAGATGCTGGCCTTGAAGATTGGGGAGATGCAGCCACAAGCCAAGCATGCTGACAGCGGCAGGGAATGGATCCTCCAGTAGAGCTTCTGGAGGGAGCATAGCCCTGTTGACACTTTGGTTTTGGTCCAGGATACTGATTTCAGACTGCAGGCCTCCACAACTGTGGAAGGAGCAATTTCTGTTGTTTTAAGTGATCATGCTTGTGGTGATTTGTTACAGCAACCCTCGAATTTTGGTACCAGAGGTGGGGATGTTGCTGTAACAAATACCTAAAAATGTGGAAGTGGCTTTGAAGTTGAATAATAAGTAGAGGCTCAAAGAATTTCGAAGCACATTGTAGAAAAAGCCTAGACTTCCTGAAACAGATTATTGTAGAAATATGAACATTAAAGGTACTTTGGCGAGGATTCAGATGGAAGTGTCAAGCATGGAAAGAAATGCTTATATTATCTTAGAGAATATACATATCATCATAACAGAAAGTTGGTAGAAATGTAAACATTAAGGGCACCTCTGATGATGGCTCAGAAGGAAATGAGGAACACGCTACTGGAAACTGGAGAAAAGCAAACCTTGTTATACAGAGGCAGGAAACAGCTGAATTATGTCTTACACTTGTGTGGGAAGCAGGACTCATAAGCAATGACCTTGGATATTTAGCTGATGAGATTTCCAAGCAAAGTGCTGAAGATAACACATTCAGCATTTTGATTTGGGAGATTATCCTGGATTATCAAAGTGGGCCTTAAGTGAAATCATTTGTATCCTGATAAGAGAGACAGAGGGAGATTGACACATACATGGGGAAGGCCACGTGAAGACAGAGTGGAGAGAGATTTGAAGATGCTGACTTTGAAGAATGGAGATATGTGACTATAAGACAAGGAATTCCAGCAGCCACCAGAAGCTGGAAGGATCGGGCAATAAATTCACCCTAGATTCCAGAGAAAGTATGGCCCTGCCAATACTTTGATTTTGAACCAGGGATACTGATTTCAGACTATGGCCTCCAGACCTATGAGAGATTAGATTCATATTGTTCTAAGCCAGCAAGTTTCTGGTAAATTTTTACAGTTCCCCCAGGAAACTAATCTAGGTGGGATACTAATCTTTTCTCTGAATACCTCATAGAATTATTCATTCATTCGCTCATTCATTCATTCACTCAAAAACAAGTATCATTTGAGCTCAGAGTTTAGTGCCTAGAGACAGAAAAATAAATTAGTACAATAAAATATGATAAAGGATGTACTGAAGGAATGAATAGTAGACTTGGGCCATCTAGGGAAAGAGAGAATAAACAAACAAAGGTCTTGAAGGATGGATGGGAGAACAGCATTGGCAAATCCTAGAAAAAGGAAACAGCGCTGGCAAATCCACGGATGTCATACACGAAACAGCAAGGGATGGGGCCACGTTCATCTTCAGCTCACCACTTCACTCGCTTTTTCATGATTATCTCATTCAAGGTCATATCCAAGGCCAAAAATTTAGAAGGTAAAACACAGTAAATTTCACGAAGAATTCCTTGGAAGGCAGCCTTGCAAGGGGCCTGATTTCCTCCTGACCTGTTCCCTCACACATCTATCCTGTACTCTGAACACCTTTCTCCTCTGCCCCACATCGTGACAGGTGAGTAATCACACAACCGATGGGGCCAGAGTCTTATCTTTCTTCCCTAAATCCTGGACTCCTGTCCAAAGCCCAGGGCTCACAACCACTTACATCCAATCTTGCCGCCCTTCCCCGAGTTCTTTGTTTACTTTCCATCACCTCCCATCCCTGCACCAGGGACTCTTGGGCCCTGACTCTTTCCCTTACTTGGCTCAGCACCAGCTCCCACACACGTGGGATAGTAGTGGAGAGAGCTTTGGAGTCAGAGAGCCCGGTTTGAATTCTGTTTATTACTCTTCCTTTCCTCTTCGAGTCCTCAGTTTCTTCTGTATACGGGGCACATAATGCTTGGTAATAGCTAACACTCAGAGAGTACTTGCTAAGTTCTAGGTGCTGAGAAAAGATCTTTATGTGTTTCCTCCCACAACAATCCTTCACAACAGATTTCTTAAAAATCCTCAATTCTATGTGAGGAAACTGAGGCACAAAGAGGTTCACTGCTTGCCCAGGGTCACCCTGTTGCTAAGAGGTGGAGCCAGGATTCAAACCCAGGCAGTCTGACTCCAGAGACTTTGCTGTTAACCATTCACGTAAAGAGATGATCATTGGGTTGAGCCTCCAGTCCATACATGGCAGACCCCAAACTTTCCAGGGGGCATTTCCTGTTTGCTCTGTTTTATCCAGTGTTTCCAAGCAGCAGAATGTTTTTGGTTGTCAGGTTCACATATTGGCCTAAATGCAGACCTCACTCTCCAGGGCTGGGGTGAGAAAGTGTCAGGCAAACCATGTGGCTAGATGTAGCGGTCATTGAAAATGATGTTTATGGAGGATTTTCTTTGTTGAGGAAGATTATCCCTGAGCTAACATCTGCTGCCAGTCCTCTCTTTTTGCTGAGGAAGACTGGCCCTGAGCTAACATCCATGCCCTTCTTCCTCTACTTTATATGTGGGATGCTTGCCACAGCATGGCTTGACAAGTGGTGCATAGGCCCACACCTGGATCTGAACCAGCGAACCCCAGGCCGCTGAAGAAGAACATGTGAACTTAACTGCTGCGCCAACCAGGCTGGTCCATATGGAGGATTTTTAATGAAATGAGAGAAGATTAAAACAAAGTGATCAGAGCAGAATGTACAACTGTCTGTAAAGTATGAGCTGAACTCTTAGAAAGTTGCGCTGGCCGTGGTCAACAGTTATTAGCCAGCAAGTACCATTCATTTGCTCTCCAGACATCGAAACCAGGGACTCCTTGCAGGTGGTAACTAGGCCTTCTGTGTCCTTATGCTCCCACAGCATGGAACACAGGAGTGTGCCTACTGACGGTGCCAAGAAATACTTATTGATTTGATGACTGAAGGGAGGAGGGAATGAGAAAGACTTTGGACTGTTTAGATCACTGTCTTCAAGAGACTCAGGTCAGTTTTGATGCCACATTTTAAAAGGAAATTAATATTCTTGTTCCTGCATGGTTCCTGGTTCAATTTATAGGCAACAGAAAGGCAGAATAAGGGGCAGTCAATCCCCAGACCAGCAGCTTAAAGAGATTACTCCTGTGGGTAGATCACCCCAGGCACTTCCTGTTTTCTGGGTTTGGTAAAGTTGGGTTTGCTACTGATGCAATTTATCACATTGTGGTTACTTTTCTCCTCTACATGGACTGCATCTCTCAGGCTAAACCTCTTAGACCTAAATATTTGCTTCCTTTTCCCATCCAAGGGAAGGCACAAAACTATAGCGTTTACTTTCGACCAGGCACATTGTGTATCCCCACTTCCTACATGGAGTGTGATACAGGGGTGATTATGAGGAAGTGAGGTTTCCTAACTCAGTACCCTGCACGGGTCTGGCATGCGGTAAAGCTTCCAAAAATGTCTCCTCAATATTTGTGCTGTGCTTAAACTTCCCAAAGTACAATCACAAGTACTCCTCAGTTTACCAGGTGTCATTACTCTTACTTTACACACAAGAAAATTAAGGTTCAGAGATGTCCACTGACATTCTCAAGGTCACTGCTGGCATGTCAAGTGCTTTGAAGTACTACCTACTTTCATCCTTACAATACCCTGTCACAGAGCACAGATCGTCCTCTGCATGATCTCTCCAACCTGATCTCAGGCCACTGTCCCACCAAGTGGCAGCTCCTGGAAGACTCCACACTCTTTCGTACCCCAGAGCCTCTGTGCTTGCCGTTCCCTAAGTGGGAATGCGCTTCCTCTACTCTTTATGCATCCAGCTCCTTGCCATCCTTTGGGTTCCACCTGAAATGTTGTAACCAAGAAAAGGCCATCCCAGATCACTTGATGTAAGCAGGTGTCCCTGTTGGTCTGTCTTCTAGCACGGTGTTTATTTCCTTTTTTGCACTTACTGCTGTCTGTAATCATTTTACCTAATTGTTTTCTTGTTTATTATCAGTCTTCCCCATAGAATGAAAGGGCAGGACCATGTCTGTCTCATTCCCCTGAGACATCTAGATGGTGCCCTGTACATAGTAGGTCCTCAATAAAAACGTGTGGAATGACTTAACAGGCGTGGAATAGAGGCAGTTTCTGTACTGGACAAAGCTGGTATTGTCTTTCTAATGAAACAGCTTTAGTGATGAAGAGAAAGCTCTTTCTGGCTGCAGTATGGACAGAGGGTTGGTGGCAGTCACCAGATGGAAGCAGCTTGGCTAGTTTGGGGTTGTTGAGCCAAGCCAGGTGCAATAAGAGGGTGGTTTGGACTTAAAGCAGTGACTCTGGGGCTGCAGAGGATCTGAGCCCAGAGATGTATAGGACTGGGTGGCTGCCTGGGAAAGGATGCAGGAGGAGCGAGGGATGCTCCCCGGGCCTGCCTGGACAGCCTCCTCCCTTCCTTGCCCATGGTCTTGGGGCCTCACTGGTGTTTCTGGTGTCCTAAGTGCCCTGGACATCTGTTGCTATCTCATATCTAGCAGATGGGGAGCCTGGACAAGGTGGTGTCCTGGGCCCACCAGCTCCCCTATACCCACCCACTCTGGTGTGGACAGTTCCTTGGCTTCCTGAACATCTATGAGCCTGACTATGCCAAAGCTGTATATAGCCGAGGGCGTGAGTGTTCCTGGGAGAGGGTAGGGCTTCCTGAAAGCAAAGAACTTAGGGCACCATGTAGGGAGGAGTCTCGGGCCTGTGCCCTAAGTTTGGGCAGCTGACGTTCCCATCCTATTTATTAACAAACCTCCTCTGGGATCTGCCAGTCCTCTCTTGTCCTGCTTTTCTCCTTCTCCTGCAGACCCTAAGGCCCAGATGTGTATGACTTCTTCCTCCATTGGATTGGTGAGTCGGCACCTGCCTTCCCGTCCCAGACCTTTGGTGCTGGGTGACCGGGATCCTTCCCTGCTTTGTCCCTCCCTGCCCTGTCCTCACTCAGTCAGTTATCCCATTAACCAGACCACCTGGTCTCCAACTGCCTCTTCGAAGCTCGACTGCTCAGTGGGGAGACAGGGGAGGAGGCAGGAGAGCTCCTGGCTGGCCAGGGCAGTGGGGCTCAGGTACCATCTCCTGCTGTGTCTGTCTTTTTCCCTGGATAGGCATCCAATCTACTGGTTTTTGTTTCTCTGGTAGAATTCTGACTAATACAGATTTTGGTATCAAGAATGGTTCTAAAGGAACAGAATCTTAAGGATGAGTTTTCTGGATTTGTTCTGGGTTTTCTGGAACTGGTTCTCAATACGATTAAGTGGCAAGGCAGTAATTTCTCTGCTGCCAGTGGTAAAGAGGACACTGTTAGTCCAGAGCATGATGAGGCAATAGAAATACAGAAAACATCACCATTGGATACTAACAATCAAATGCTTATAAATGGCAAGGTTCTGGTGATGATGTATTTGATATCTTAGAACATTTTAGTCCAGCTAAGGAGTATAATGAGATTGGCTGGTTGCTCCTAGCTGCACTGGAGAAAGTGGAGAAAGCAAAGGATGAGATTGGGAATTCAAATTCCCAGCCCAAACTATACATAAATGACTGAGAAGCTTCTGTGTCTGCCTTGAAAGAAACCCTTACGTCCTGTAGCCACAGGCCTTAGCAAGGACTGAGATTTCTGAAAACTAAACCAGGAGTCTTACCCTGCCAGTGTCAGAATTACAATGCAAATTTAATTCCCAAACTTGCAGGGTGTCTTCTGTTAGAGGGAGAGCATTGATTGGGAAGTAACGGGAACCTGAAAATTAGAACGGGGATATATAGGAAGATCCCATAGATACCAAACTCCTATATTCTGCTGAGTCTTCTTTGCCAATTGCTGAGTATATCTATTCCAATTATGCATTCCAGAACCAGAGAAATAACCTCGGGTTATGTTTGGGTCCACAGCACCAGCTAGGTGGCAGTAACTTGCAGGGCTGACACCAGGTTCTCCAGGAGGCTGTATATGCTATAAATCAATGCTCAGTATATGGTGTTGTTTCTTCCATAGCCAGGATTCGCCCGTCCAGGAGTTAAGGGATGGAAATGGAAGTGGCACCACTCATTACCCTTAGTAATCCTATTAGCAAAATGTTTGCTTCTTGTCCCTGCAATGTTATGCTCTATTGGCCTAAAGGTCTTAGTTCCAAAGGGATGAATACCTCCGCTGGGAGATACAAGAATGATTACATTGAACTGGAAGTTAAGACTACTACCTGACCACATTGGGCTCCTCATGCCTCTGAATCAAAAGCAGTTATTGTTCTGGCTTGACCCTGATTACCAAGGTGAAATTGCTAGTTCTTTACCAATGAAGTTAAGGAAGACTATGTCTGGAATTTGGGAGATACTGACGACATCTCTTAGAAGTACCATGCCCCGTCTTTAAAGTAAGTGGAAAAAGACCACATCTGTTTACGGCTTCAGTTTAAGTAAATAGTGTTGGCCTTAGTCTGGCTCATGGGCTAGAAGGATGGTTGGAAGAGGGTCAGGTATTGATGGCTGAACTGCCAGTCTCTTCTGGAATTTCACAGACCCAGGGACATGTATCCACGAGGGAAAAGCTGCACCCACCAGGGTGCAGGCTTTACTGTCACCTGATCTCCCCAGGATCACCTTAATGTAGTCAGGGTCATGTACCTTTGTTCCCCATATCCAGCGAGGAGAGGCATATAGGAATTTCTCTACCCTTGTCAGAAGCTCTTGTAGTTCCTGGTCCTTTTGTAACTGTAACCAAGGGAAATAAAAATAAATATAAGCTTTTCCTTTGGCTCACTGGTTAGAGTGGTGGTAAAGGGCAGGATGGCCACAGGGAGATAGTTCTGGATGTATCAGCAGCAATTAGGAGTTTGGAACTATTTCTGATGAACTGGACTCTGGTCTGGATTCTTGCTTTCTCATCAAGACTTGGCCTAAGACCCGATTCTGGCTTCTGGTTGGGCCACCTCTGGGCCCTCACTCAGAACTACCTTCAGAATCTTATCCATAATAGGTGCTTGATAAATGCCCAGTCATGGACTCCATGGTTTACAAATCATTTTCACAGACTTACTATATTAGAGTTATTAGTTGAATTGCATCTCTCTCAAATTTGAATGTTGAAGTCCAAACCTCCGATATCTCAGAATGTGACTTTATTTGGAGATAGGACCCTTACAGGGAAATCAAGCTAAAGTGAGGTCCTTAGGGTCGAATTTAATCCAAAATGAACAATGTCTTTACCAAAAGGGGGAAATTTGGACATAGAAACAGACACTCATTGAGAGAAGATGATGTGAAGAGACATACGGAGAAGATAGTGATACACTAGCCAGGGAGAGAGCCTGCAGCAGATGCCTCCCTCCCTGCCTGCACAAGGAACCGACCCCACTCATTCCTTGATTTTGGATGTCTACTCTCCAGAACTGTAAGACACTAAATTTCTGTTGTTTTAGCCACCCAGTTTGTGGTACTTTGTTATGGCAGCTCTAGGAAACTAGCACAATTATGTAATGCTCAAGGTAAACCCAAGTAAGGGATGGATTGTTACTTGATCCTGTGTCACTGAAGAACGAGGAAACCCAGGTTGAAGGATATGCTCAAGTGAGCTACATTTCAACCCAAGCCTGCTGACCCCAAGATGTCCTTTCCCCACATTCCCAAGGCTCCCTGGTGTCTCTATTGTCATATTTCAACTCAATGTTCTCATTGTTAGGCATAGTGTTGGCAAACTTACCTTTCATATCTGTGATCCCTGTGTTCTTAGAGCCAGCATAGAGCATGGTTCATAACAATTATGCCTGATTTTTCAAAGAAGGAATTAGTGCATGAGGGAATGAATGAGCACAAGTAGGAGAGTGAATGAGTGAGTCTTGATTAAAATTCTTCTTGCAAGTGACAGATATAATCTTGACCTAATGTAAGATAACAAAAAAGGACAACAAAGAAGACTGAGGACCCAGGGGTGTCTCACAGAACCCAAGGACAGGGGGAAGCGAGGGTGTGGAAGGGGCAGATCCAGGGACTGGAGAGCTGCCAGGACTGAGTCTCTCATTCTTTCTCTCTGTATGTGCGTGCATTCATTCTCTCAACAAATGTTTATGGAGGCTCTACCAAGTACCAGACATGTTACTAGAAGCTGGTGATATAACTATGAATAAACAGACAACAGTCCCCGTCCTTGTGGAGCTGGGTACCCCTGGTGGAGAAGGGTAGTTTTTTCCTTTTGGGGTTGGGGTGTTACCATTCTACTACATGTGATGTCTGAGTGGCCCTGTGAATCCTATTCTGAGAATCTGATTGTAATATCATGGCCCAGGGGTCCACCTGCTACAATCAACTGTGGCTGGGGTTGAATAGGGCTTTCAGCAGCCCACACTTTGTGGGGGAAAAGATCTCAGAGTAAGTGAGCTGAGTAGACATCCCCAAATGTTTCCACTACTGTGAATGGGCAAATAAAAGAATGAGTAGATGGATTCTCTCATTCATTTATTTGATAACTGTGTATTGAGTACTCACTTTGGGTCAATTGCCATCCTCATTTCTGGAGATTCAACAGTGAACAATCCACACCCCTGCTACCGTGGAATTTATATTGGGGGGGGGGGGGGGGGGGGGCAGACAATCCTTCCCTTAACTGAGAAGCATCTTGCTTGAATTACTTCGGAAGGCTTCTCTGTGGTTCACGTCGTGTCCATCACTGGGGCTGCCCTTCTCCTTGGATCCAGTGTAGGGACTGACCAGTGGGAGCCTCTTATCACCCCAGCTATGTTACCTGGTTCTCTAGGATTCCCTCATGTTGGCCCAACAGTGGCCTGGGGACCCTGGTACCGCACATTTGCATGCCTCCTGTCTGATTGCTTGCTGCCCAAGCCAGTCAGCTTCCTGGAAACTCTGCTCCTGGGTACTGTCATTAGTTCCCTTCAGGGACACCAGGGAGCTAAGTTCTGTTCTGCCTGTCCATTCTCCTCTCTGGGTCATTCTGGTGCCCACCGGTCTGTCAGCCCTCTAGTCAATGGGTGAAGTTGCGATCTGTCCCTGAGCAGGTCTGGCCAGAGTCAGTTGAGACTCTTGTAGAGGAGATGGTGCCCATGGTGGCAGTGGCAGTAACTCTGTAGGCAAATAGCCAGTGCCCATCTGGGCTCTAGGCTGGGGCCACTCAGGGCAGGCAGTGCTCCACTAAAGCTGTCCTCATCTGCCTGCTCCTGGGAACTGCAGACACAAAGGAATTTCCCCAAAGGGAGACACAAGGAAGGTTGGCAGACAGGTGATAATGGGGCTCCAGAAGCCATCACTAGATGTGTGGGCTCTGCTGACATGGCAGCTATACCTGCAATAGGAGGGAGTGCAGGAGGAAATATGGGGCTGTGTGGGGCTATTTGGATCCCAAAGTTGTGAGTCCCCTTTTCATGGTTCCTGCTGGATTTAACCCCTATTTAAGGCAGTGAGTTCGTCAAGCCTACAAAATGCTTGTCCTTTACAGGCAATAATACTATTTTAAATCATAAAAAATTAGAGTGAGTGTAACTGTGTCCCTTGTCTGTGCCAGGCTCCATTCTTAGATTATAATAACTCACTTGAGTGCTATCGGTATCATCATCATCATCTCCAAATTACACATGAGGAAACTGAGGCATAGGGCAGGTATTCAAAGTATGTGGCAGAGCTGGGATGTGAATGCAGGTAGCTTGGCAACAGAGCCCATAGGCTTAACTGCCCCACCTGTCACTTGACATCTGGCCTGAAAGATTAGCTTCAGCCTAATTACAAGGGGCATTCTAATTCCTGACTCAGCCAACAAGAGAAGTATTGAATAAATGAGAATCTCTGTTAGAAGAGCAGGAAAAATTGGGCTGCAAGATCTGTGAGGCCAGCAGAAGGTGAGAGGTGACTCAGCAGCAGGAGGGCGCGAGTTATGTAAAGAGAGACGATCTGCTTCCTGGGTCTGCCTATCAGCTCATGGCCATCCGTGTCCTGAGGAAGTCACTGGAGGAAGTTTTACTGGTTCTGTATGTGAAGTCCTAGCTCAGAAAGGTGACAACTGCATCAACAAAAGGTCACAATTTCTCCAAATCAAGAAATCATCTGGAGTCATCAGTACAACCGTTTGCGTGAACAGACTGGGCTTTGGCTGTCTCTCTGTGGCTGCTGTAACAGTTCCCGTCTGGACTCCCCTCTGCTGATCATCGCCTGGCCTCCTTCTCTGAGAAGAGAGAAGCCTCAGCTCTCTGCAACGCCCCACCTCCTGAGGCTTGTTCAGTCCACAAACCCCTGGTGAGCCCTTATCCATGAGGCCCCTCAACTTGCTCTGTGCCCTCCTCCTCAGGGATCAGTGCTAACAGAACTGGCTGGGGAGGCACCGTCTCTCATCTGCCTGCAGGCTGCTCCATCCTCTGTCACTCCACACACCTGGGTCAAGCCTCCCTACGTTTCAGACTCTGTGCTGGGTACTTGGGCACAGGAAGGGGAATGACATCCTCAGCCCCAAGGAGCTCACAGCATAGAAGACAGATTCTGCTTACAGCGAAACTCAAATGTCTATACTCCTTACCTGGGAACATCCTGGAAACTTTCTTGCTCAGGTGTGCCAGTGACTTGTCAGGGTTCTTTCAATCAATCACCAGTCTGGAAGATCCCTCAGTCTTGGACAAAAGGAGCCCATTGGCCTCCTACATCTGACATCAGCCTCCCACCACAGCAGGTGAGCCTCTTTTCCTGTGACCTGACACCTCAGATTCCCATCTATTGTCTCCACAGGCTGAACCCCACAGGGCAGGGATGCATGGACTGATGTCTGTGTTCCCAGGAAAGCTCAGGGCCAGGCAGAGAGGATGGGGTCAAGCGACCTGGGCAGGGAAGCATCTAGAATCCTGTTCTATGAGAACAACAGAGACTGAAAGTGCTCAGCCTGGAAGAGGGGAGACTCCAGAAAGAATAGTCACTGTCCTAAAGTATAGGGCTGCCAGGATAGCTTGCAGATCTACATGAGGAAGGGGTGTCTGACAGACCTGAGGACACCAGCACACCAGCACCTGTGAGGAAGCAGCTCCCCGGACTAGGATGAGGAGCAGAGATGAAGAAGTAAACTGGGTTTTCCCCGGGGGCACGTGATCATCACACAATGAGGCCCTGTTTCCCCCTGACCTGCTCCCACACACATCTAACCTCTTGCTCCCAACACCATTTGCTCTACTTTGTGACAGGTGACTCATCACACAACCAATGGGCCAGAGTTCTTTTCTTTCTCACCTAAATCCTGGGCTCCTGTCCAAACCCCAGGGCACATAACCACTTATATCCGTTCCCGTTGCCCTTCCCCTAGTTCTGTGGTTACTTTTCATGCCCCTCTGCCCTGCCCAGGGACTCTTGGACCCTGACTCTTTCCCTTACTTGGCTCAGCACCAGCTTTTCACCCACAGCACCTGGGGCAGTAGTGGAGAGGTCTTTGGAGTCAGGGAGCCTGGCTCTGAATTCTGGTTGTAACTCTTTCTTTCCCTTCCTGAGTCCTCAGTTTCTTCTGTATGGTTGGGCTCATAATGTTTGGTAATCGCTAACATTCCGAGAGCGCTTGCTACATTCTAGGAGCTAAGCAAGGAACTTTATATGTTTTCTCCCACAACAACCCTACACAACAGATTTTTTAAAAAATATTCCCAACTCTAGGTGAGGAAACTGAGGCACAAAGAGGTTCACTGCTTGCCCAGGGTCACCCTGTTGTAAGAGGTGGAGCCAGGCTTCCAACCCGGGCAGTCTGACTCCAGAGACTTTGCTGTTAACCGTTAAAGTAAAGAGAAGCTTGTTGGGTTGAGCCTCCAGTCCATACATGGCGGCCCCTGAACTTTCCAGGAGGCTTTTCCTGTTTGCTCTGTTTTATCCAGTGTTTCCAAGCAGCAGGAGAGTGTTTCAGGTTGTCAGCTCCACATATTGGCCTAAATGTGAGCCTCACTATTCAGGTCTGTTGTGAGAAAGCGTCGGGTTAAACATGTGGCTAGATGTAGCAGTCATGGAAAATGATGTTTATGGAGGATTTTTAATGATGTGAGAGAAGCTTGTAACAAGGTGATCAGAGTAGAATGTACAATTGTCTGTAAAGTATGAGCTGAACTCTTAGAAAGTTGTGCTGGCCATGGCCAACAGTTATTAACCAGTATTTTCCCCATCCATTTGCTGTCCACACCTCCCCACCAAGGACGCGCTCAAAGTGGTAACTAGGCCTTCTGTGCCCTTATCTCCCACAGCATGGAACACAGGACTGTTTCTACTGACGGGGCCAAGAAACACTTACTGATCTGATGACCGAAGGAAGGAGGGAATGAGGAAGACTTTGGACTGGTTAGATCATTGTCTTGAACAGACCAGGGTCAGATTTGGTGCCACATTTTAAAAGAAAATTAGTATTTTTATTCCTGGATGATTCCTGGTTCAGTTTATAGGCCACAGAAAGGCAGAGGCGGGGGGCAGTCAATCTCTAAGGCAGCAGCTTGAAGCAATTACCCCTATGGGTAGATCACCCAAGGCCCTTCCTGTTTTCTGGGTTCAATGAAGCTGGATTTGATACTGATGCAATTTATCATATTGCGTTTACTTTTACTCCTCTACAAGTACAGCGTCTCGCAGGTAGGAGCCCATTTAAAAAAAGTCCTTATTGATATATAATTTATATAGCATACAATTCACTCATTACCATCAATGGTGGTTGTTATATTACATTCTTATTTTCTTTTAATTAGTGCAATAAATATAACAAAATTTGCCACTGTAACCATTTTTAGGTACACAGTCCAGTGGCATTAATTACATTCACTTTGTACCACCATCACCACTATCTATTTCCAAAATTTGTGCATCACTTCAAACAGAAACTCTAACCATTCAGCGTTAGCTTCCCATTCTGTCCTCCCACAGCCCCTGGTAATCTCCAATCTACTTTCTGTCTCTACGAATTTGCTTATTCTAAATTCCACATGTAAGTGGAATCATACAATATTTTTCCTTTTGTGTCTGGCTTCTTTCACTTAGCACAATGATTTCAAGTTTTTTCCATGCTGTAGCATGTATCAGAACATCATTCTTTTGGTGACTGATTAATATGTCATTGTAGGCATATACCATATTTTGTGTACACGTGCATCTATTGATGGTCATTTGGGTTTGTTGTACCTTTTATCTAATGTGAGTATGGTACAATAAAGATTGTCCTGCAACTATCTATTTGGGTCCTCGCTTTGAATCCCTCTGGGTAAACACCTAGGAGTAGAATCATTGCATCACATGATAATTCAATGTTTAGCTTTTTAAGAAACTGTCAAACTGTTTTCCATAGTGGCTGCACTATTTCACATTCACCAATAATGCAGAAGAGTCCCAATTTCTCCACATTCTAGCCAAGATTTGTTATTTTCCATTTCTGTTTTTTAAAAAAATAATCATAGCCATACCACTTGGGTGTGAAGTGGTACCTCCCTGTGGTTGTAATTAACATTTCCCTAATGGCTAATGACATTGAGCCTCTTTTCATGTGCTTTGTGCCATTTGCATATCTTCTTTGGACATGTGTCTATTGAAGCCCCTCGCCCATTTTTGAGTGGGTTGTTGATTTTTCGTTGTCGCGTTGTAGGGTTCTTTTTCATTCTGATATGATTTGTGAGTATTTTCTCCCATTTTGCAGGCTGTCTTTTAACTCTTTGATCCATTTTCTGTTATTTTTTGTACATGGTGGACAGAAGGGTCCAACTTCATTCTCCTGCATGTGAATATCTAGTTTTCTCAGAACTGTTTGTTGAAAAGAGTATGTTTTACTAACTGAATTGTCTTTGCAACCTTGTTAAACATCATTTGACCATATACGTGAGGTTTTATTTCTGGGTTGTCTATTTTTTCTTTTTGTCTATATGGCTATCCTTATGCCGGTTT
The DNA here is from genome assembly GCF_021613505.1 of Equus quagga. NCBI lineage: Eukaryota > Metazoa > Chordata > Mammalia > Perissodactyla > Equidae > Equus > Equus quagga. The sequence continues at coordinate 74,102 of NW_025804006.1, forward strand.
CACAGTGATTTGATTACTATAGCTTTGTAATAAGTTTTGAAGTATAGCTCTCCACCTTTGTTCTTTTTCAAGTTAGTTTTGACTCTTTGGAGCCCCTTGATATTTTACATAAATTTGAGGACGGATTTTTCTATTTCTGTGAAAAGCATCATTGGAGTTTTGATACAGATTGTATTGAATTTATAGATCGCTTTTGGTAGTATTGTCATCTTAATAATATTAAGTGCTTCAATCCAGTAACATAGGATGCCTTTCCGTTTATTTGTGTCTTCTTTAATTTCTTTCAGCAATAATTTATAATTTTCAATGTACAAGTCTTGCCTTCTTTGGTTAAATTTATTCTTAAGTATTTTATTGTTTTTGATGCTATTGTAAATAGATTTTAAATTATTTTTTTCAGATTGTTCTTTGCAAGTATACAGAAGTATGACTGATTTTTGTGTGTTGATTTCATATCCCGAAATTTTGCTGAAGTTGTTTATTAGCTCTAAAATTTCTTGTTGATTCATTAAGGTTTTCTACATGTAAGATCAAATTATCTTCAAACACAGATAATTTTACTTCTTCCTCTCCAATTTGGATGCTTTTAATTTCTTTCTCTTGCCTAATTGCTCTGGCTACAACTTCCAGTACCATATTGAAAAGAAGTCATGAAAGCATGGCATCCTCGTTTTTCCTGATCTTAGCAGAAAGCTTTCAATCTTTTACCATTGAGTATGCTGTTAGTTGTGGATTTTTCATTAAAAGCCTTTATCATTTTGAGGCAGTTCCCTTCTCGGTCTAGTTTATCGAGTGTCTTTATTGTGAAAATGTGTTCAATTCTGCAAAATACTTTTTCTGCATCAATTGAGATGTTCATGTAGTTTATTTCCTTCATTCTATTATTGTGGTGTATTACATTTATTGAATTTTGTATGTTGAAACACACTTGCATTCTGAGAATAAATCCCACATGGTCAAGTTATAATCCTCTTAATAAGCTGCTGAATTTGGTTTGCTAGCATTTTGTTAAGGAATTTTGCATCTATATTTATGAGGAATATTGATTTGTAGCTTTCTTTCCTTTTGGTTTTGGCATGCGGGTAATGTTGGCTTCATGGAATGAGTAAGGAAGCATTCCTTGCTCTTCAACTTTTTGGAAGGTTTTAAGAAGAATTAGTGTTAATTCTTCTTTAAACATTTGATATAATTCACCAGTGAAGCCATCTGGTCTGGGCTTTTTCTTATTTGGGAGGTTTTTGATTACTGATTCATTACTGTGTTCTTGTTAGTCACAGCTCTATTCAGATTTTCTATTTCTTAATTCAGTTTGGCATATTGGAAATTTTTCAATTTCATCTAGGTTATCTAATTTTTCGGTATACCACTGTTCATAGTATTCTTTATAATCTTTTTTAATTCTGTAAAATCAGTAGTAATGTCCCCACTTTCTTTCATGCTTTTGTAACTTGAATCACCTCTTTTTTTTAGTCAATTTAGCTAAAGGTTTGTCATCTCATTGATCTTTTCAAAGAGCTAATTTTTGGTTTTGTTGCTTTTTCCCTATTACCTTTTTTATATCTATTTATTTGCACTATAACCTTCATTAATTCAGTCCTTCTGTTAGCTTTGGGCTTAGCTATTTCTAATTCCTTAAGGTGTACAGTTAGATTATTGATTTGAGGTCTTTCTTCTTTTTTAATGTACGTGACTATGGTTATAATTTTCCTTCCTGTCACTGCTTTCCCTACATCTCTTCAGTTTTGACACAGTGTGTTTTTATTTTCATTTGTCTCAAAGTATTTTCTAATTTTTCTTGTGATTTCTTTTTTGACCGATTGGTTGTTTAAGAGTGTGCAGTTTGATTTCCACATACTTGAGAAGTTTTCAGTTTTCCTTTGTTACTGATTTCTAATTTCATTCCATGTGATCAGAAAATATACTTCGTATTATTTCAATCTTTTAAACTTATTAAGACTTGTTCTGCGGCATAAGAAATGGTCTATCCTGAAGAATGTTCCATGTGCACTGGAAAAAAAGTCTTATAGGGCGGAGTGTTCTGTACGTTTCTGTTTAGGTCCTCTTGATTTATAGTGTTGTTCAAGTCCTCTGTTTTCTTATTAAGCTTCTCTCTGGTTGTTCTATCCATTATTGAAAGTGGGTCTTGAACTTGCCAACTATTATTATGGAACCATCTATTTCTCCCTTCAATTGTGTCACATTTTGATTCATGTATTCTGGGGCTCCTTTGTTAGGTGTGTATATGTTTATAATTGTTATATCTTCTTTCTGTATTGAAACTTTTATCAATATATAGTGTTCTTCTTTGTCTCTTGTAAACTTTTTGGTTTCAAAATCCATTTTCTCTGACAATAGTGTAACCACTCAAGCTCTCTTCTGGTTACTATGTGCATGGAATATATTTTTTATTCTTTTGCTTTCAACAGTTTTGTGTCCTTATATCTAAAGTGTGTCTCTTCCAGACAGCACATAATTGGATCCAGTTTTTTAAAAATATGTAATTTGCCAGTCTCTGTCTTTTAGTTGTAGAGTCTAATCCATTTATATTTAATGTGATTACTTATAAAGAAGGATTTCTTCTGCCATTTAACTCTTTGGTTTTTGTGTGTCTTACGTGTTTTGTGTTCCTCATTTTCTCCATTACTGCCTTTAAAAAAATATTTCGCTGATTTTTTTTTGTATATGCCTCTTTGATTCTCTTCCTTTTAAATATATGTTTAATTAATTTTCTTAGTGGTTTTCTTGGGCCTACAATTAACATCTTAAACTTATAATGAAATCTCATTTGCATAATACTAACTTAGTTTTAGTGGTATATTAACATTGTCTTCCTTTACGTCTCTATTCCATCTCCTTTATGTGATTATTGTCACAGATTATATCTTTATATGTTGGATGTCCATTAACATAGGTATATAATTTAAATAAATTTTCCTCTTAAATAAGAAAGAGAGAGAGATTACAAATCAATAGAAAAGTACATGAATACTGGCTTTTATATTTATCTATGAAATTACCTTTACTAGTGCTCTGTAACAAATGTTTTGTCTTTGAGTTACTGTCTAGTGTTCTTTTAATTGAGACTGACTTTTTTTTTTAGTATTTCATGTAGGGCTGATGCATTGGTAATAAATCCCTCAGCTTTTGTTTATCTTGGAATGTTTTAATTTCTTCCTCATTCTTGAAGATTAATTTTGCCAGATACAAAATTCTTGGTTGACAGTCCTTTCAGGACCGTAAGTACATAATCCCACCGCCTTCTGACCTTCATGGTTTCTGATGAGAAATCAACTGTTAATCTTATTGAAAATCCTTTGTACGTGATGAGTCAATTTTCTCTTGCTGCTTTCAAAATTCTCTGTCCTTGGGTCTTTATAACTTGACTATAATATATCTCAGTGTGGACTCTTTCAGTTCATCCTTCTTGGAGTTCTTTGAGATTCTTGGATGTGTATATTCATATCTTTCATCAGGTTTGGGAGGTTTTGGGCCATTATTCCTTCAAATATTTTTCTGCTCCTTTCTCTCTCTCCCTCTCTGTCTCTCTCTCTCTTCTCCTTCTGAAATTCCTACTATGCATATGTTGGTATGCTTGATAGTTCCCATAGATCTCAGGCTTTGTTTTACTTTTTTTCATTCTATTTTATTTCTGCTCCTGAGAGTGGATAATTTCAAATGTCTTATGTAAAACTTCGCTTATCCTTTCTTCAATCTGCTTTAATCTGCTGTTGAATCCCTTCAGTGAGTTTTTCTTTGCAGCTCCAGAATTTCTGTTTGATTCCCTTTTATAGTTTTTACCTTTTTATTGATATTCTCATTTTGTTCAGACATCATTTTTCTGATTCCTTTTAGTTATTTGTCAACAGTTTTCTTTAGCTCATTGAACATATTTAAGATAGTTGATTAACATCTTTGACTAATAATTCTAATGTCTGGCTTTCCTCATAGATGGTTATATCCTATTCTTTATTTACTGTTAGTAGGCCATATTTTCCTATTTCTTTGTATGTCTTGTGGTTTTTTGTTGAGAAGTGGATGTTCTGACTATCATGGTAACTTTGTATCTTAGAAATCTAATTCTTTCACTGCTTAGTAATTACTTGTTATTTGCTGTGGAGGGCTGGAACCATCTTTTTTGGTAACTCTTCCAAACTATTTTTGCAAAGTTGGAGTCATCCAGTTGTTTTCTATTTTCTCTGTGGCTAGTCAGTGACCTGACAAATGTTTTTCAAATGTCTGACTCACAAGATAGGGAGAAGCATCTCCTGTCACGTTAAATCCCCTCGTTGGGAAGCCACTTACGCCCGTGGGGGCCCAAACAATTTGTGTTGGTCCCTCAGCATTCAAAAGCAGCAACCAGCAACCTAATCACACAACTCCAAATCTGGGAGGACACACCTTATTTCCCACCCTGGCTCCAGCAAGCTGCACTGGGAATATGTGCCACTGTGCTTATAGCTGCCTGCCCTGGGGTTGGGGAAGGGGACCTGAGAGCCACTTGTGCAGGAAAGCTGAAACTGACTGGAATTTACCAGTCTCTCCATCAAGCTCTCCCCCGGATGCTGCACTTGTTCTGGCAGACTCAGAGTTCCCAAACAGTGGCTTCAGACAGCTCCTGCCAGTTCAAGTGCTGTTTCAGTGGAGATATGGACTCCTGGAGCTTCCTTCTTTGTCATCTTCCCTAATGTCACTCTGGCAAATGGTCATCCAAACCCAAATGTTTGCCTGCTTTTCCCATCTGAGGGAAAGCACACAACTCTCAAGGTTCTCTTCAGCTGGGAACTTGTATATCACCACTTCCTATCTGAGTGAGAATCAGAAGCAAGTTCTGAGAAAGTGAGACTTCCTTTTCTCAGTGCCTAATACAGTGGTGGCACATGGCAGAACTGCAAAAATAAATGTCTACACTACATTTGCCTGGGGCTTCACCTTTCCAAAACACAATCACTGCTACTCCTCAGCTTATCAGGTATTATTAAGCTCACTTTACAGACAAGAAAACTAAGGCCCAGAGGTATTAATTGACTTTCTCAAGGTTACAAAAGAAGTGAGTGTCAGAGTCAGGACCAACACCTCAGATTTCTAACTGCAGTTTTGCTACTACCTGTCTATCATTTATTTAGCATCATACTATATTCTCAGCATTGTACTAAATTAGCTTCCTTAATATTTATGCTACCCTGACAAGTGGGTGCTGGAAACAACAACTGTGAGGAAGCAAGGGCAGCAGGGGTTGGGCAGCAGGAGTATGGACTGTGATGCACTTGAAACAGTTTCCTCAGACAATCTCATGGTGAGCACTGAATCTGGCCTGTCCTTTAGAGTTTTCCTTAAATTAGGTGAGGGAAATACACCATTGTACCTCCACACTGACCTGTCATTGGCTGCAGGCTGCCCCTAACGGACCAGTGTAAACTTGGGTAGGGCTGGTTCACCTGGTCTAGGGGATTTCCCAGAGAGGAACTCAGATGTGAGCCATCAGCGGCTAATACTTCCAGAAGTTGGGTATATATGTGCTTCAGACCTGAAGCGGGCTCTTGATGGTGAGTAATAATATCCTCTATAATCCACACAGTTCACTGCTGGGATCTACTTGCTTCATATAGTAAATTCCTTGGGAAACTTAAGAGGAAGGCTAATAAGATCACCATTTGTGGTCTCAGGGCCACAAATAATACTCATCATCTCCCTCCTATACTCCTCTTTCTAGATTTATCTCTTCCTCAGCTAGCATCTCTGCTGGTCTGGGTAGGGTGACTCAGATCTTTATTCCCAAGGGACTGAGCCCTTGATCACCGTGGCCATCTCAGGATACACTTGTCTATCTACTGTCATATTTGGGTGGGGGAACCCCAAAAGATTTTCTAATGGATCATTTGGATGCCAGATTATGTTACCCTGCTCCGATTGTGAATAGCAGCCATACTGCCTCCTAATAATTGGAGTCAATTACCCTTAAAGTATGGGAATTCTTTCCTTGCCTGCTGTTCTCTTGGCAGAAGGAACCTGAAGTAACTGGGTGGAAGACATAGTTTAATGTTTAATGGGACTTTTGACATGCCCCCTGGTGGAAAATATTTCCCCCTTGGGAAACAAGTCATTAGATTCACAGAACCTGTTGTTCTGGGGAGCACTAATTCCCCAATGCCGATCACTGAGTGTGATGGTGAGCAGATTCCACTCTCCTTCGATCCTTTAGTTTCTACCCATGTAGTCCATCCATTGAGAACACAGAACCATTAGGTCAATGAGTAGGTTGTATATTACATCCTGGAGATGGAGCCTCGTTCTCACAAGGTATTATCTCCAAGTGGAGCCTCAGCTGTGCCTTTGAAAGGCCATTCCATCACCATTTCAGGACAGAAAGTTTTTGGTGGGAAGTATGTGATGGGCCAGTGGACCCTACAGGTTATGTGTTCAATTCCACACCTCCTTTCTTGTAAAGCAGGTCCTGTGGTCCAAGGTGATGAGTGTGAGATCTTATCTTAGTAGGTCAGACACTATGTAAGCCCTTGGACAGTGGTGTTAGCTGAAGCCCTACAGGCAAGAATGGTAAGCCCATCACTGGAACTTGGCCAGATTCACTTAATATTAATTCTGTCTCTTTCAGGATGCAAGACATCCAATGTTCTTATCTTCTCAGGGGGCAGTGCTGTTTCCTGGGCTTAGCATTGGTCTCTTTTGCTGGCAAGTAGGATGTTTCACAGTGAGAGTAGCTAAGTCGACCTTAGAGAGTAAGAGGGACCCTGTGTTATTGGGCCCATTCATAGCCTCCATACTTGCCACTATGGATACTCTGCTCATGAAACTTTTGTGACGGTACTGGGACATGTGATGACAGAGGCTGACTGATATCAGCTGATTGAGTCACTTTGTCTACCAGGTTTTTCATGCCTCTTATGTGATAGAAACTCTTGGATGAGTATTAGGATGTAATACAAAGATCTTCATACTTCATGCTCATTGCCATTTTTCCCTCCACATGCCTGTCTCCTTGTCCCCTACTTTCTAAACTTTCTCCTTCCAGGTCCCAGTCAAGCCAGCCATGCTATTCATCACTGCTCATGAGCCTACACATGTTCTTACTCTGAATCACTTTTTTTTCTCATTCAATGGATGAGCAGATACACTTCTCAAAGCTTGTCCATTGGGAAGATTTCTCCTCACTGCTTCCCTTCAGAACCACTCCGGAATAGGGCTGTAGAGCAGCTGCAGCCCATTATCAACTTGCACTCACATACTGAACCAATGCAAGTGTGCAGCAAGCTCAGCCTTTTTTCTCTTCCTTCACTGGGTCATAAAGAACCCCACATTCAGCTATTGGTATGAATTGAGGGAGACTTCACCAGGAAACAGTGGGTGGACAACATGAAGGTTTGAGCCATCTGCTCATGCAGTTTATTTGTGTCCTCTTATCCCAGCTGTTTGTATCCCAGTTGTACTATTTCCACCTTATGATCTACTCCTGCTGGGCCTGCCCAATCTTATGACTTAGTAGGTCTTACAGAACCAGCTCAAACAGATTGTTATGGCTACATGATCAGTTGGTGCTCCAGGCTTAGGCCTTCTATCTCTACCAGGGCCCAGTAGCATGTTAAGAGCTGTTTTTAATGGTTGGAATTTTTCATGGGCAATCTGGAGACCCAAGATTTTCAAGTGTTTGACTCAGCTGTCCCTATCTCATGTATAGGGTCCCATTCTTCCCAATTGGCACCCTGACCTTGGTGTGCACTCTTCCTGAGGTTGAAAATTCAGTCTCCTCTGGATGTCCAACTTGTTTCATGTGCTTACTTGCCATCCATAGATTATCTTGAGATCTCTTCATGAAGTCCTAGGTTCTGAAGATTTTCTTTTGTTTTCTTTGTGATTTTGTTTTGATTGTTCAAATTGAGCAACAGTCTTATTGGCAACCATATGTCTTGCCTCTAGGAATATCATGCTTCATTAACATCTTCCACAGCTCTCTGCAGGTCAGGCTGCCTGATGATCACTTTAGCCTTGCTGCTCCTTATGATAATTGCACCCACCTTGCTTCTGATGCTTAAGGACTGTTATCTGGCCTTTTTTATTTTGGAATATTATTATGTCTACTGTTTATCTAGGACCTCAGTTATCAGCTCTGCCTAGAAAGGACAGCCACCATGAAATCAATGATGCTGCTGTCCTTCATTCCTTATCACTTTGGTGAATGACGTTACCTCTGAGTCCTTTCTGCATAGCCAGCAACTGAGTTTTTTGGCCTATGTAGTATCTGGATTCTAGCAAGCCTGCTTTGAGCCATTTGAATCCTTATTTCACTGTCTGTCACAGTGTTGTGCATTCTAACTTTAGCGCAGGTCTTTGTTTATTACAAGATTTCAGAGCGTTCTTAGCAGCACATTAGCCTTGTCTCCTGGGGTCCTTGACAGAGTATTAAAACCTACATCACAGGAGAAGAGTTCATATTGATAAATTTCCCCTTATCTAACTCTATGTCCTGTCCCCTTGACCTAGAATCCTTCTGCTCCTGTCGGTTATCTCGGGTAGGTCCTTCATCTCCTCCAGGTGATATCTGCTTTCATCTTCACCAGACCCAGCACTTTCCTGGCTGCGTTCTGTTGTGATTTAACTCTAGTTATTGGTCTGGTGGTAGGAAGAGAGGTGGGAGTAGATCCTGAGGGAGGAACATTTTGTTGTGCTAGGTAGAGGCTTCTGTACTTCCTTAAGCAAAGGCAGGGAGCTTGCCTTTAAGAGTGAAAAGTAGCCACTTCTGCATGCTGGAATTCTTCAGGGGGAATCCGGGGACCCAAGATTTTCAAGGGCATTGACTCGGTTGTCCCTATCTCGTGTACTATGGTCTCATTCTTCCCAATGGGTACCCTGACCTTGGTGTGGCAGTCTTGATGAGGGTGAAAATTCAACCTTCTCTGGAGCTCTGCTCTTCCTGGAATTAAGCCCTGGAGCTGATCTTCAGTGTTTTCTGCCCTCTGTCTGTGGCTGGGCTACCAAGGAGAGGGAAGCAGCTTTGAGCCATCAGCTACCAACATAGCAGGGAGCCTGGAGAATGAGAGCCTTGGTTCTGCAGGGGGATCTTGAAGATGAACCAGGGCTTCTACTGCAAGCCCTATGAATAAACGCTATAAAATGCCCATGTTACAGTAGAGGAAACTGAGTCTCCAAAGAGGCAAAGCAACTTGCTCAAGGCTGCACGGAGAGTAAATAGTGCCCATGATTTGAAATCGGTTTGTGCTGAATACTGAGCCGGGGACCTTACTCTATATGCTATATTGTCTTGGATGTGTTTGCCAAGTACGTCGGCTCAAACACCTGCTTCATTACTTGGACAAAGCCCTCAGTTAACTTTTGGATTCCTTTCTGCGGTAGGCAGAACAACGGCCCCGCAATACGTCCACGTCCTCATCCTCAGACCCTGAGACTATGTAGCCCTACACGAGAAAAGGGCTTTGCAGATGTGATTAAGTTAAAGACTGTGAGCTGAGGAGATTCCTGCATTATTTGGGTGGGTCCCATCTAATCACATGGGTCCTTAAAAGCAGAGACCCTTTCCTGGCTGTGCTCAGAGGGAGATGTGACTCCAGAGGAGGGTCAGAGAGATGCAATGTTACTGGCTTTAGATGGAGGATGGGATCCATGAATCAAGGAGTGCGGGTGGTCTCTAGAAGCTGGACAAAGCAAGGAAATGCATTCTCCTTTAGATCGTCCAGAAACAAACGCAGCCCTGCTGACACCTGATCTTACCCAGTGAGACCCATGTTAGACTTCTGGCCTACAGAACTGAATGATGATAAATTAGTGTTACTTTAAGCCACTAAGTTTGCAGTAATTTGTTACAGCAGCAATAGAAAACTAACACACCTTTCTCTGAGACTATTCCTGCCTCCTGCATTGGTGTAGCTACGACAGGTGGTCAGTCTTAAGTGACAAATCTTGAGGTCCTCTCCACAGAAGCGGAACCAGATGCCAACCGTGAAGCTGACTCTCTTTGTCCTCTGACACTCCCCTGACTTGTAGGGAGAACAGATATCCATTCACTTGGGACAACTCGGGGGTAATAGGACCTTTTGTTTTTGAGGTTTGGCAGGAAGTGTCTCCCTCTGAGTCAAAGCTTTTTACACAGACAAGTAAGGAAGGGATGAATACCCCACCCTCAGCTGCACCATGGGAAGGGGGGAGATTAGGGGATTGACAACGTGGTCCTGACAGGCTCAGTGGCAGGGGAGGGCAGTGATTCCCTTGAAATTAAATTACCTCGTGCACAGGGAGGTTCTA
>NW_025804007.1:0-1345 GCF_021613505.1 Equus quagga
CAGAGGGTAAACAGTGCCCATGATTTGAAATTGGTTTGTGCTGAATAATGAGCCAGGGACCTTACCCTATATGCTATATTGTCTTGAATGTGTTTGCCAAGTACGTCAGCTCAAACACCTGTTTCATTACTTGGACAAAGCCCTCAGTTAACTTTTGGATTCCTTTCTGCGGTAGGCAGAACAACAGGCCCCCAATACGTCCACGTCCTCATCCTCAGACCCTGAGACTATGTAGCCCTACATGAGAAAAGGGCTTTGCAGATGTGATTAAGTTAAAAACTGTGAGCTGAGGAGATTCCTGCATTATTTGGGTGGGTCCCATCTAATCACATGGGTCCTTAAAAGCAGAGACCCTTTCCTGGCTGTACTCAGAGGGAGATGTGACTCCAGAGGAGGGGCGGAAAGATGCAGTGTTGCTGGCTTTTGAGATGGAGGACAGGATCCATGAATCAAGGAGTGCGGGTGATCTCTAGAAGCTGGAGAAAGCAAGGAAATGCATTCTCCTCTAGATCGTCCAGAAACAAATGCAGCCCTGCTGACACCTGACCTTACCCAGTGAGACCCATGTCAGACTTCTGGTCTACAGAACTCAATGATGATAAATTAGTGTTACTTTAAGCCACTAAGTTTGCAGTAATTTGTTACAACAGCAATAGAAAACTAACACACCTTCCTCTGGGATTATTCCTGCCTCCTCCATCTGTGTAGCTTTATAAGGCGCTCAGTCTTAAGTGACAAATCTTGAGGTCCTCTCCACATAAGCAGAACCAGATGCCCACCATGAAGCTGACTCTCTTTGTCCTCTGACAGTCCCCTGATTTGTAGGGAGAACAGATATCCATTTACCTGGGACACCTCAGGGAGTATTAGGACCTTTTGTTTGTGAGGTTTGGCAGGAAGTGTCCCACTCCCAGTCAAAGCTCTTTAGACAGACAGGTAAGGAAAGGACGAGTGCTCCACCCTCAGCTGCACCATAGGAAGGGGGAGATTAGGGGATCGACAAGGTGGTCCCGACAGGCTCAGTGGCAGGGAAGGTCAGTGATTCCCTTGAAATTAAATTACCTCATGCAGAGGGAGGTTCTAGACTGGGCACTATGCTCAACGTGAGGACTTAGGAGATTGTAGCGGAAGGGATGATTTTTGCCTCGGTTTTGTGGCTGGTTAGGGTAGCTTTTCCTGGTGCAGGGCTGGAGGAACAGTGGCTCAAATGGGGAGAGGGTGCCAACTAAAGGGAACTGTGACCTTGGCCACCCCCTACATGGGGTCCCTGCCTGAAGCTTTGGCAGGACTGGTGGTCTCTCAGCACTGCTCCCAGGTGGCCTTACAGGCAGCAAAACCAGTTTCC
>NW_025804008.1:0-1051 GCF_021613505.1 Equus quagga
GGTTTGTGCTGAATACTGAGCCAGGGACCTTACCCTATATGCTATATTGTCTTGGATGTGTTTGCCAAATACGTCGGCTCAAACACCTGCTTTGTTACTTGGACAAAGCCCTCAGTTAGCCTTTGGATTCCTTTCTGTGGTAGGCAGAACAACAGCCCCCCAATAAGTCCACATCCTCCTCCTCAGACCCTGAGACTATGTAGCCCTACACAAGAAAAGGGCTTTGCAGATGTGATTAAGTTAAAGGCTGTGAGCTGAGGAGATTCCTGCGTTATTTGGGTGGGTCCCATCTAATCACATGGGTCCTTAAAAGCAGAGACCCTTTCCTGGCTGTGCTCAGAGGGAGATGTGACTCCAGAGGAGGGGCACAGAGATGCAGTGTTGCTGGCTTTTGAGATGGAGGACAGGATCCATGAATCAAGGAGTGCGGGTGATCTCTAGAAGCTGGACAAAGCAAGGAAATGCATTCTCCTCTAGATCATCCAGAAACAAACGCAGCCCTGCTGACACCTGATCTTACCCAGCGAGACCCATGTCAGACTTCTGGCCTACAGAACCGAAAGATGATAAATTAGTGTTACTTTAAGCCACTAAGTTTGCAGTAATTTGTTACAGCAGCAATAGAAAACTAACACACCTTCCTCTGAGACTATTCCTGCCTCCTGCATCCATGTAGCTATGACAGGTGGTCAGTCTTAAGTGACAAATCTTGAGGTCCTCTCCACAGAAGCAGAACCAGATGCCAACCGTGAAGCTCACTCTCTTTGTCCTCTGACAGTCCCTTGAGTGGTAGGGAGAACAGATATCCATTCATGTGGGACACCTCAGGGGGTAATAGGACCTTTTGTTTGTGAGGTTTGGCAGGAAGTGTCCCACTCCCAGTCAAAGCTCTTTAGACAGACAGGTAAGGAAGGGACGAGTGCTCCACCCTCAGCTGCACCATGGGAAGGGGGAGATTAGGGGATCGACAAGGTGGTCCCGACAGGCTCAGTGGCAGGGAAGGTCAGTGATTCCCTTGAAATTAAATTACCTCGTGCACAGGGAGGTTCTA
>NW_025804009.1:0-377 GCF_021613505.1 Equus quagga
AATAAAAATAAAAAAATTTAAAAAGGGATTAGAAAGTTAAAAAAAAAATCCACAGGTACCATCATACTTGATGGTGAGAAACTTGATAAGATCAGGTACAAGGCAAGGATATCCCCCTTCACCACTCCTTTTCAAGATCATACTGTAAGTCCTAACTAATGCAGTAAGAAGGAAACAAAAGTATGCAGATTGGAACAGAAGAAATAAAACTGTCTTTATTCACATGTGACATGATTATCTCTGTAGAAAATCGAAAATAATTTACAAAGAACTTTCTGGAATAATAAGAAATTATAGCAGAGTTTCAAGAACAAGGTTAATATACAAAAGTTCATTGCTTTCCTTTATACCAGCAATGAATAATTGGAATTTGAAAC
>NW_025804009.1:477-7393 GCF_021613505.1 Equus quagga
TTTACAAAGAACCTTCTGGAATAATAAGAAATTATAGCAGAGTTTCAAGAACAAGGTTAATATACAAAAGTTCATTGCTTTCCTTTATACCAGCAATGAATAATTGGAATTTGAAACAAGCACACCACCATTTAGATTAGCACCAAAAAAATTGAAATACTTAGGTACAAATCTAACAAAATAATGTATAAAATCTATATGAGGAAAACTACATAACTGATTAATGAAATCGAAGATCTAAATAAATGGGAAGATGTTCCATGTTCATGGATAGGAAGACTCAATATTGTTAAGATGTCAATTCCTTCAACTTGTAGTTGAGTGCAATCTGAATCAAAATCCTGAAAAGTCGTTTTTTTCAATATTGACAAACTAATTCTAAAGTTTATGTGAAAAGGCAAAAGACCCAGAATAGCCAACACAATATTGAAGAAGAATAGCAAAGTCAGAGGACTGACAATACCTGACTTAAGTCTTTCTATAAAGCTACAGTAATCAAGGTAGAGTGGTATGGGTGAGAGAATATACAAGTAGATCAAAGGAATAGAATAGAGAGCCCAGAAATAGGCCCACACAAATATAGACATCTTGTCTTTGACAAAGGAGCAAAGGCACTCAATCCAGTGGAGAAAGGATGGTCTTTTCAACAAATGTTGCTGGAAGAACTGGACATCTATGTGCAAGAAAAAAAAAAATCTAGGCACAGACCTTACACACTTAACAAAAATTAACTCAAAATGGATCACGGACGTAAATATAAAATGCAAAACCATAAAAATCCTAGAAGATAACACAGGAAGAAACCAGATGGCCTTTGATACAGCAATGATTTTATATATAACACCAAAAATAAAATCATGAAAGAAAATACAGACAACTTGGATTTCATTAAAATTTAAAACTTCTGCTCTGTGAAAGACACTATCAAGAGAATGAGAAGACAAGTCAGCCAGACTAGAAGAAATTATTTGCAAAAGACATATCTGGTAAAGGGCTTTTATTGAAAGTATACAAAGAACTCTTAAAAATCAACAATCAGAAAACAAAAGTACTCGAAAAATGGACAAAAGATCTGAACAGATACCTCACCAAAGAAGATATACAAATGACAAATAAGCTTATGAGAAGATGCTCAACATCATATGTCACTCAGGAATTGCAAATTAAGACAACAAGAAGATACTACTATCCACCTATTAGAATGGTCAAGATCTGAATATTGAAAACACCAAATGCTGTCAAGGATAAGGAGCAACAGGAATTCTCATTCACTGTTGGTGAAAATGCAAAATAGTATAGCCACTTTGGAAGACATTTTGGCAATTTCTTACAAAGCAAAACATAGTCCTATCAGATGATTCAGCAATTGTGCTCCTAATGAGTTTCAACCCCGAAATGAGTTGAAAAGTTATACCTACACAAAAACCTCCACCCAAATTTGATAGCAGCTTTATTCATAATTGCCAAAAATCGGAAGCAACCAAGACATCACAGAAGAATAGATAACCTGTAATGCCTATATACAATGGAAAATTATTCAGCAAGCAATTTAAAAAAAAGTAAAAGAATCTATCAAGCCACAAAAGGAAATAGAGGAACCTTAAATCCTTGCATAAGTACTAAGTGAAAGGAGGCAGTGTGCTAAGGCTATATACTTTATGATTCCAACTATATGACACTGTGGAAAAGGTAAAACTATAGAGACAGTGAAAAGATCAGTGGTTTCTAGGAATTGGAGTGGGGGGCAAAGGGATGAATATGTAGAGTACAGGGGATTTTTAGGGCAGTACAGTTATTCAGTATGATGCTGTTATGATGGATACATGACATTATGCATTTGGAAAAACCAATAGACTTGTTCAACACGAAGAATGAACACCAATGTGAACTATGGATGTTAGTTAACAATAATGTGTAAATACTGATTCATCAGTTATAACAAATATACCAGATGAATGCAAGATATTAGTGATAGGAGAAGCTGTGAGGGAGAAGGGGGGGTATATGGAAACTCTCTGTACTTTCTGCTTAATTTTTCTGTAAACCTAAACTTATTTTTAAAAAAAGTCTACTTAAAAAAATGTGCAAGACGAAAAATCATTCAGATCATGTGCTCTACTTCCAATTCATAAAATCTTGAAAACGTAATTTAGGCAGATCCTAATCTAGCTACTTGTTTCTGCCCTACCAAATGGCAACCAGGGATTAGCCCTTGCCATTGAAATTCTCATTGTTCTGGCATTTTCTTTCCATTGTCTTTGTATCATCTCATCAACTTACCTGGATCCACCACCTCATCCCTACACTCTTGTGTCTCTCTCTTTCTCTCTGTGTCTCCCTCTTCCCAAATTTATTCAATGATGACCAGAATGGTAGAGAAAATGGGAAGGAAGGAAGGAAGAACATTTAATCATGATTGCTGCTTCTCCCTTGCTTGCTTCCTTCTGTTTCCAATAAATACACACAGGCACACACACACATGCACACGCACACACCCACCCCCCCCCAAGAGGCTTGCTTACAGGTGCCACTGTGGTAACCCCTTCAGTTCCTGTCACATTCCTTCAAATTTGTCATGTGTGACTTTTTGTGCCTGAAATTCCTGTCAGGAAAGAGGAATGATTTCCTCTTGAAAAAAGGAATCACTTCCTGTTATTATTTCCTTCCTCATTGTCTGGCTTTATTTTTTGCATATTCTTTTTGTTCTTTGACAGAAATAAGAATGCTTTAGTAGCCTTTTCAGAGTCCTCTAGCCAGAACATCAACAATAGGTGAGTTGATTTTCTGTCATCTGAGTGGGAAAACCATTTGGGAGCATTGGTGACAATACAGAATGTCCGTGATAGCCTGTCAGCTTCTATATATAACTTTTTTCTATTTTGGATCAAGAAGGACCAGGTCAAAAGAGAGAGAACACTTACTATTTCTGTGTTCGTGAACTTTAGGGATTACTAGTGAAAATCCTTAGGGAACTATTAGAGTACCTGTGTATATCTTTCTGCTAGTGTGGGTCAAGGGAGAAAACACTATTTGGAAGCAAAAAGGTAGTAGCGGTGGACAGGGAGCAGAGGAGCCCTCAGCAGAAACTAAAAGAGATAATAGACTTGAGATCTGTCCCTTACCCTCCAGAGCTCTGCGACGATGGGAGGCTGGTATCCCAAACCCAAACCAACCATCATACTGGAGGTAGCCCCTGCCTCAGGCCGACAGTTACTTAACCCTATCTGAGGAGAAGGAAAGACATCCATGAAACATGAAGAGTAAGGAGATGGTGGAGGGACTTGAAATCAGAAAATTAGATGGGATAAGAGGGATTCCTACCTACAAACTATAGCTGAATTTGAAGTAAATGTAATCACAAAAGGCAATTACACATTGGGGTTAAGTTTAGTAGTAAAGAAATGTTTTTAAATCTTGATCCATTAAGGATTCTTTTACAGGCCTAAGAATTTTATTACCATCATATGAAGCCTCAATTCTAGGGAAAGATGAAATATTTTCCAAATAACCAAATTACATGTGAACTTACGGGGTTCAACCATTTTGTAAGTTATAGAGAAATTGTAGCTAATTTGAATGAGAAAAGTGAGTCTATGAAGTCACATGGTGTTTGATCATGTACATTTTAATCCTTTAGTTCTGATTGGAATAAACTGACATCAGTAACCACTGAGGAAGTCTCCAGCAAAAGGTGAGATTATAGATATATCTGTAAAGATACACACACAAAGTGAAGAGAGATTTCTATTTGGAAACAAGGAGAATGATAGCAGGGTGTCAGTGGATAACAATACAGAGTGTCTTTGACACTCTTTTGGAGTCATCTCACGGTAGCATCTGTAGGTAACTCTTTACCTTTTTGGACCCATTTGGATAAAAAAGGAACAAGTTATAAAAGGGATGCTTCTTCCCCTAAGTGTGTTTTGTCACCCTTAATTAGTAGCAGCCAAAACTCTTAAGAAACTATCAGATTGCCCACATGTGAGACTCTACTAGAGTGGACCAAGAGAGCACAGAATCTCATTTGGAGCAAGGAGACAAGGTAGCAGTGGACAGAGAACAGTGGAGCCCTCAGCAGAAAAGAATGGAGCTAATAGAGCCTGGATGTGTCAATGACCCTCCAGAGTTTTGCCACGGTGTGAGGCTAGTGCCCATACTCACTGTCATATTGGAAGGAGCCCCCCGCCCCTACCTTAGCCTGCAGTTGCTTGACCCTGAGGGTCAGAAAAGATATCTATGATGGTGAAAGCAAGAAAGTGAGGGAGGGGCTTAAGAATTGGGAATTAAACGTGAGAAGAGGGATGGGTACCTACAAACTGAAGTGGAATTTGAAATAAATTCTACCACAAAAGGCTGTTACACACTAGGATTAGGGTAATTGTAAAGAACTTTGCTTGTATCTTGATGCATTAATTATTTACAGGCTAAAATTTTCATTACTACCTTATATAAAGCCTCATTTCTAATAAAAACTAACATACTAGATTTAGTTATATATACATGAATTTTTTTTACAAGTGGATCAGAGTTTATTAAGTAGGGGGTGAAGAGGGTGTGGCACAAGTAGAAGTATGCAACACCCGAAGTGAACAGAATCTGAGATTCCTGAAAAAAAATCTGTCGATTACACAATTGGCCACTTGCTCCTCCATTGACACAGGGACTGGTCAGGGCAGATGAGGGAATAAATCCTGTGGCAGGACCAGTGGTTACTCCCAGGCTGGGAATAATCTCCACGGAGCTTTCAAGACCAAGCCAGGCTTGGGCAGAGACTTCATAGCTGATGAAGCTGGATCCAGCAAGGTGGCTGTGAGGGAGAAGCCCTGGGTGGCAATCTGGTTGTATATCATGAGCTGGCAGCACTGGCTCTGATCCCTAGGGAAGCAGTAGAGGTCATGGGTGAGGGCAGCCAGCGTGCCCAGGCAGCCTATGGGTACCATTGGGTTCTTGCAGGTCTTGAGAAGGAACTTTTCCTTGAAGCTTTCTGGAGTGCTGTAGACACTGAGGCTAAAGCCCTCAACGACTAGATGCTGCGACAGTTCAAAGGGTGCCTCTGAAGTCATAAGGCTGGGAGCCCCCATGTCCCAGGCAACAGCAGTATGAGAAAACAGGGATGCTGAACTCCATCTCCTCTATATGTGAATTTGTAAAGATCAACCAGTTCATAAGCTGTAAAGTAATTACAGCTATTTGAATTAAAACAAACAAGTCTAAAATTAAAATGTGGTATCTGAATAGGTAACTTTTTAGTCCTTTAGCACTGCTCTGAATGAATTAACATCAAAAAGCTATGAGGGAGCCACCCATGAAATTTGAGATATAAATGAATAAATAAAAATAAATATATATCTTTTTATATATACACATGTGTATTTATATAGTTATATCAACACAGACATACAAACACACATACACAAACATAAATACAATGAAAGAAAGAGAGATAAATTTCCAAATTCATTCTTAGGAGTATCCTTGACAGTACAGTGTCTTTGACACTGTTTCTAAATCTTCTTACCATAGCACCTTTAGGTAACTTTTTCTCTTATTGGATTTGGTTGGATAAAAAAGGAACAGGTCATAAGAGGAATGCTTCTTCCTCCTAGTAACTACCACCCAAAAGTCTTAGAAAAATTTCAGAATGCTCCAAATAGGAGCATTCTGCCTTTGAGACTCTATAGATTGAGTGAAAGGGGGACAGAATCCAATTTAAGGCAAGGTGGAGGTAGCAGTGGACAAAGAGCAGAGGAGCCCTCATCACAAAGAAAGGAGCTAATAGACTGGGATCTGTCCCTCACGTTCCAGAGTTCTGCTGCCATGTGAGGCTGGTGTCCTAGACCCAAACCCACCACCCAATAGAGGGAGTCCCCAACTCAGGCCTGCAGTCACTTAACCCTTTCTGAGGGCCAGGAAAAACAACCATGTTAGGTGAAAGTAAAGGTGAAGGAAGAACTTGAGAGGTAGGAAATTAGGTAGGAGAAGAGGGATGCACACCTGAGAATTGAAGTTGATTTTGAAATAAATTCCACCACAAAAGGTTGTTACACCATGGGTCAAGTTCAGTAGTAAAGAACTGTACTTAAATCTTGAGTCATTAACTTTTTTGGTAGGTCTAAAATATTCATTACAAACATATATAGTATCATTTCCAGGGAAAAGGAGATATTGGATTCCAAACAACTGATTTACATGTGAATTTTCTAACAGTCAACCAGTTGATAAAATCAAGAGTAATTGTAGCTAATTTGAACTAAAAAAGTAAGTCTAGAAGTCGTGTGGTGACTTACTATGTGTGTTTTTAATCCTTTAGCCCTGCGCCAAGTGAACTGAGCACAGTATCTTCTGAAACCTTCTACGATGCCAAGTGAGCTATGACGAATAAATCTGTATATATGTGTCCGTATATGTGTACACACACACACACATTCAGAGAAATTGATGTTTGGGATGTTCACTCTCAGGAGCACCTGGGAATACAGAGTTCCCTTCATATATTTTTAAAGCCCTCTCATGGTAAGCTTCTACGTGTAATATTCTTTGTCTTGAAATTGAGATAGAAAAGACGCACAGGTCATAAAGGAAGTCTTTTTAATCCTAGAATTTGTCACCCTTGATTACAGTGTATGAAATTCTACTAGAGATGGCAAGGAATGAGAGAAACTTATTTGGAGCAAGGAGGAGTTAGCAGTGGACAGGGAGCCAGAGGAGGCCTTAGCAGAGAAGATTGGTGCTAATAGACTGGGATCTGTCCCCCATCTCTAGAGTTCTGCTGCCGTGTGAGGCTGGTGTCCTAGACCCAAACCCACCCTAGTGTAGAGGGAGTCCCAGACTCTGGCCTGCAGTGACTTGACCCTATCTGAGGGCCAGGAAAGACAGCCATGATCGAGGACAGTCAAGGGTGAAGGAGGGACTTGAG
>NW_025804010.1:0-5933 GCF_021613505.1 Equus quagga
TCCTTGGTCATAATTTCTGGGGCCACTGAGGCTTGCCTCCTTGCAGTCATGGCCTATGACCGGTTCCAGGCTGTGTGCCACCCACTGTTGTACACGGTGGCTATGAACAGGAAGGTATGTACTGGCCTGGTGGGAGCCTCCTGGGCCATAGGAATTGGGACTGGCTTAGTTGACACTATCTTTCTGGCTCAGCAGCATTTCTGTGGCCCCAACCTTGTCCACAGTTTTGCCTGCGAAGCTCCCCCAGTGCTCCTGTTGGCCTGTTCTGACCCCTACATTAGCATCGCCTCCATCTTTACCACCATGATGGTCCTAGGCCTTGGAAATTTTGTCCTGCTGCTGGGCTCCTACACCCGTATCATCACGACAGCCCTGGGGATCAACTCTGCTACGGGTCGGAACAAGATCTTCTCCACCTGCTCTTCTCATATTCTTGTGGTCACCATCTTTTATGGTTCTGGAATTTTCAGGTATGTCATACTACACTCCCCTATTATAAATGTAGGATATTCCTCACCCTAGTGGCGTTAGTCTATAGAACAGAGCATTGCAAAGTCCCAGGAAAATAATTGTACTGGAATTCAGAGGGCCTGCGTTCTAGTTCTGACTCTGCTGTGCACTAGCTGTGTGAATTATTAAAAAATCTATTTTCTTTATGAGGCTTCAATATCTAACTCTGAAAAATGAGCATAAATAAGCATAAATGAAGCATAAATGAGCATAAATGAAGTATTTCCTATTTTCATTCACCTATGATTTGGGAGTTCTCAAAAGGCAATCAGAGAGCTTTCAGAAGATTTTTATTCAATGCTAGACAAAAAAGTATAACGTCATCCTTAAAATAGATGCCATATTTCTCTCCTACAGGAAGAGGATGTATCTAAAGTGTATTTGTGTCATAACTATTTATTAGACACATACTATACAGCGGCTGCTTTACATGGTCAAGCTTAATTTTAGTGTGTATCGCACTGCAAGAGAAACTTGCTAACCCCTTTTTCAGGTAAGATCTCTGACTTATAGGAATAACCAGGTATTTTCTCAAAGGTCCCAGAACAAGCTAGTAATGGAGACATAGTATAAACCAAGTCTCACTGACTTCAAACCTTACACTCTTTCCTACCGTGCTTCTCTCAAACATAAGCAGCTCTAGCTGATGCCTCCTCACAGCCTAGGACACAGAACAACTGATGGGCTGGGCTCTCTACTGGTGAGGTGAAGATGGAGTTGCACAAATTGCTCCATAGTTTTCTCACATGCTTGTTACGTGGAGAGAAGTTGGGGTGGGAAAGACTGATAAGGAATGGTCCAGGAGAGCTCACCTAAGACTTTAAACAAATCTTTTCGTCACCCTTTGTCTAAGTTTCCTCATATATAATAAGGAGACAATAAAATTTCTCCTACCTACGTCACAGAAATGTCAGGAGGGATAAATTAGATGGTGAAGAATGACAGTAAAATAAATATCTTTTTTAAGCAAGCACACCAGAACCCACACAGAACATTCCAATGGTGACGGCACCACTGCAAAAACAAAAAACAAAAAACATAAAAGTAATGCTTCTTTGTGAAGTACTCCCAGTGACACTTAAACGATGCATCCAAAAATGTAATCTTACTATTTTGGATTCCTATCCTGTGCTCAACACATTTTTGTCTTCCACTTTATTCACCAAGCTTAGCTTCTTCATTAAGCCACAGAAAATGTACCTGAAAGGACTGATGTTTGTTCCACTAAGCATTATATAAATAATGTACTGTGATTCTGAGAGTAATTCCAGAGCCATAAATGTTGGGAACAATGACTTTATTGGACCAAGCATACAGTTTTGCAAGGGAATAATCATCACAAGATGAGAACATATTGTTGTATATATAGGGAAAAGGAGAGAGAAAAAATCCTGATATTATCGTCTTAACTATTAAGGAAAGATGCTTTGAAGACTATGAAATGGTACGGAAATGCATGAAACTACTATAAGTTCTATTCTAAGCCCCAGCACTTGATGTGCGGAAGGACTTTCTCTTTCCCATCATTTTCTGCATAAGATCACTTTTGTTTGGAGGTGTTTCAAGCCAGAAATGACTGACTTCTCACTGATCATACTGCCATTTCTAGATGCTGTCACCAATGATAGATGACTCAGCTCTAAGGACCCTCTTTGCAGAGTTTCTGGGATGGGACCGACCGTGGCTGCCAGCACTATTGTGGCCATTGTCTTGAGCTCAGTTTACTCCTTTGTGCCATTTCCTTCGAGGTACATGACTCCAGCATCCGGCTCAGCCCTGGAACACGTGCTCTCCGTGCAGTACAGTGTGGTGACCCCATTGCTAAACCCCCTCATCTACAGTCTGAAGAACCAGGAGGTGAAGGCAGCTCTGAGGAGGATGCTGGCCAGGAAGCCCAGGCTTACCTTCTAACCCAGGCTCCATTGTTTCCGCATAACAGGAGGAAAAGTTGTGGGAAGGAAAAGGAGGCAAGAAGCGCTATCATCACTCAGCTGTCTCAGCATTCATTCTTTTCCAAAACAGAAGCCCTAGCTCCCCTGACTCCAGTGTCCTCCCCTTGTCAAGTAAGATGGGAAAACCTCCACAGGGGAGCTGACACCCATCCACAGGGGGTTCAGTCACCACACAAGAAAATCTTCACAAAAATAGTATGAAGGATGCTCAAAATATTTAAAAAATAGAACTATCATATGATCTAGCAATTCCTCTTCTGGAAATACATCCAAAGGAAACAAAACACTAACTCAGAAAGCTATCTGCACCCCCATGTTCATAGCAGCATTATTTACAGTAGCCAAGACATGGACACAACTTAAGTGTTCATTGATACTTGAACAGATAAAGAAGTTGTGATATACACAATGGAGTGTGATTCATTCATAAAAGATAAGGAAGTCCTACCATTTGCAATAACATAGATGGACCCTGAAGGCATCATGCTAAGTGAAATAAGTCAGACAGAGAAAGACAAATACCGTATGATCTCACTTACATGTGGAATCTAAAAACTACAAAATTTTTAAAATTTTTAAAAACTGAACTCATAGATAAAGACATCAGACTTGTGGGTACCAGAGGCAGAGGGTGAGGAGAGGGAGAATTGGAGGAAGGTAGTCAAAAGGTACAAATTTCCAGTTATAAGATAAATAAGTGCTATGGATGTAATGGGCAACATAACAACTATGCTTTGTACTGCTGTACGATATATAGGAAAGTTGTTAAAAGAGTAAATCCTTAGAGTTCCCATCACAAGAGAATTTTTTTTCTTTTTTCTTTTCTTATTTCTCTTCTCTTCATTGTACCCATATGAGATGATGGATGTTAGCAAACCTACTGTGGCAATTATTTCACAATGTATGTAAATCAAACCATCATGCTGTACACCCTAAACTTATACAGTGATGTATGTCAATTATTTCTCAATAAAACTGGAGGAAAAAGAATACTTTCAATTTTTCAAAACAAGAAAGAAGTCTCGAATTTATTTGGAATCCTCTTGTTTCTCTGAGGAATAAACAAAACATTTCTGTGAGCCAAGATTAGCCTGTAGGCCATTAATTGTAATATCTTCAAAAACAGGCTACTACTTCTACATAAATTACAGAACAAAAGGAAAAATGTATTTGATTCTGTAAACATTTCACAATAGCATATCACTTCTATATCTCTTTCACAGATCAAAAGCTATGCCCCACTTTCATTTCTACAACAAAAGTACCAGTTTTCTTCATTCTTGTTAATTGGAAAGAAGTACTCTTCCTGCTTTCAAAAACCTCTCTCTCCAACCAGGAGCTGGATTCCATCCACTTTTTTCCACAGAAATCTTATTTTAGCGAGTGCGTCCTCTCTCACCTATATCTTCAACGACTCTCTCAACTCAGCATAAGTGTGCTACATCCATTCTCTCCCATCTGGAAAAACAGCAGCAGCCACTGTGCGCCCTGCTTGGATCACAGGCACCAGATTCACTGTCACACTTTTTGAAAGAATGATCTTTATTTATTGCTCCAGGTTTTCTTTGCCTTTCAATTGTTTTTTTTTAATTTAGCTTTATTGGTGTATAATTGACATATAAATGTCCTTTAATTCTTATTCAAATGCAGTGGGGCTCCTGTCCCCACTACTCTTTTAAAACCACTCTTATAGATGCACCAATAAATACATTGATTGCTAAATCCAATAAACAACTTTTCTTTTGCTGCAAACCTTCACCCCCTGTACACTGTATATTGTTCATCAGTAGGCTAACATTTCAATTACTTTCCTTCAAAATTAGTACACAATGGATATATGTTAATCACAGAAAAGTAAAAAAACAGAAAAAAAAGAGTAGAAGTTTATAGCTATAGATTAGTGGTGTTTAAAACACCTACTTACAATTCTTGCTTCTTTTGTGTATCAAAATATATTTTGCGATATACTAAAGGTCCTGAAGTCCACCAAATGTCACAGTGAATTTCAGCCTAATTCATTGTCTGAATTAAGTTATAAAAGTAGCCAAAGATGACTAGGAATTACATCATTTGTATTAAATCCAGATCTACTTCTGACTTTGTGGTTCAAGCTGCTGTGAAAAATGTTTTCCCTGTTACCTTTCTCAGTTTGTACTGAGAGGATTTCCTTTTACCCTTCGTAGCTCAGAGAGCCCTGATGTATCTTCTCAAACACAATAAACATGCTCCTGAAGGCAAAAGAAAAAGTCTACTGCAAACTTCTTTTTGGTGGTGGGAAGTTGGAGGCAATTTGGGTTAGTTAGAAAATCTATTTTAGGAAGACAAAGGCTAAGCTGGTACAGAAGAGGTCCCACAATACAAGGAATCAAACAAAATAAAAGATCATTTGTCTCTCAGGGCCAGAGATGTCTGGATGGCCCAGAGTGAAAGGCCCGAGTTCCTGCTATTCAGCTGCTTAGTGACTTCCTAGGGACTTCCTCAATCAACAACCCTTTGACCCTCACCCACGGCAAACACCGATAATTGCCCTCCAGTACCTGCCCTTCCCTTCTACCTTTCAGTAATAGAGCTTTCCCATATTTTAGACACATGACTCTTCATGTAATGTAGAAACCATATTTTTCATCCCCAAGTGGTCAAAGCTGGGCAACAGTCAAGGAGCTGATAATTGTTGAAGCTGGGTGACGGATACAGAGGGGTTATTACACTATTCTTTCAACTTCTGTCTATGCTTAAATTACCCACAATAAAAAATTTTTACCACAACTAAAATTTTGTTTTAGGGCTGGTCCAGTAGTGTAGTGGTTAAGCTCACGCACTCTGCTTCGGCGCCCCAACATCACGGCTTCAGAGCCTGGTGGTAGACCTACACATCACTCATCGAGCCATGCTGTGGAGGCGCCCCACACAAAGTACAGGAGGATTGGCACAGATGTTACCTCAGGGCCAGTTTCTTCAAGCAAAAAGGAGAGTATTTGCAGCAGATGTTAGCCCAGGGCTAGTCTTCCTCCAAAAAAAAAAATTTGATTTAAAGTTTTTAATCTATTTGGATTTTATTTAAATGGCAATACATAAAGAATTCATTCTGGATGATGATAAATTTTTATTTTCTTCCTTTATCATTAAAATATATTTAATATCTTTTGAAAATATCTTCAACATCTTTTTCATTTTTTATCTTTATCGTTATCTTATTTTTATAATCAAGAATATGATTTAAAACATAAGAAAATGTGATGGAAGGGAAGGAGAGACAGTGGGGGAGAGGGAAGGAGACAGGGTGGGAAGGAGGAAGAAAAAGGGAACATTCCAAGCTTCAGAAGTAGGAAACTTTAGAACTCTGTATTTTTATCTTTAGAAATTATTGGCCACACTAGGGCTCCTCTTGTATGATGCAACCCACTGCAACAAGAGTCATACAGGGGAGGAATACTTAGCCCTGGAGAACTCATTCAGACTCAGAGCAGGCCT
>NW_025804011.1:0-5933 GCF_021613505.1 Equus quagga
AGGCCTGCTCTGAGTCTGAATGAGTTCTCCAGGGCTAAGTATTCCTCCCCTGTATGACTCTTGTTGCAGTGGGTTGCATCATACAAGAGGAGCCCTAGTGTGGCCAATAATTTCTAAAGATAAAAATACAGAGTTCTAAAGTTTCCTACTTCTGAAGCTTGGAATGTTCCCTTTTTCTTCCTCCTTCCCACCCTGTCTCCTTCCCTCTCCCCCACTGTCTCTCCTTCCCTTCCATCACATTTTCTTATGTTTTAAATCATATTCTTGATTATAAAAATAAGATAACGATAAAGATAAAAAATGAAAAAGATGTTGAAGATATTTTCAAAAGATATTAAATATATTTTAATGATAAAGGAAGAAAATAAAAATTTATCATCATCCAGAATGAATTCTTTATGTATTGCCATTTAAATAAAATCCAAATAGATTAAAAACTTTAAATCAAATTTTTTTTTTTGGAGGAAGACTAGCCCTGGGCTAACATCTGCTGCAAATACTCTCCTTTTTGCTTGAAGAAACTGGCCCTGAGGTAACATCTGTGCCAATCCTCCTGTACTTTGTGTGGGGCGCCTCCACAGCATGGCTCGATGAGTGATGTGTAGGTCTACCACCAGGCTCTGAAGCCGTGATGTTGGGGCGCCGAAGCAGAGTGCGTGAGCTTAACCACTACACTACTGGACCAGCCCTAAAACAAAATTTTAGTTGTGGTAAAAATTTTTTATTGTGGGTAATTTAAGCATAGACAGAAGTTGAAAGAATAGTGTAATAACCCCTCTGTATCCGTCACCCAGCTTCAACAATTATCAGCTCCTTGACTGTTGCCCAGCTTTGACCACTTGGGGATGAAAAATATGGTTTCTACATTACATGAAGAGTCATGTGTCTAAAATATGGGAAAGCTCTATTACTGAAAGGTAGAAGGGAAGGGCAGGTACTGGAGGGCAATTATCGGTGTTTGCCGTGGGTGAGGGTCAAAGGGTTGTTGATTGAGGAAGTCCCTAGGAAGTCACTAAGCAGCTGAATAGCAGGAACTCGGGCCTTTCACTCTGGGCCATCCAGACATCTCTGGCCCTGAGAGACAAATGATCTTTTATTTTGTTTGATTCCTTGTATTGTGGGACCTCTTCTGTACCAGCTTAGCCTTTGTCTTCCTAAAATAGATTTTCTAACTAACCCAAATTGCCTCCAACTTCCCACCACCAAAAAGAAGTTTGCAGTAGACTTTTTCTTTTGCCTTCAGGAGCATGTTTATTGTGTTTGAGAAGATACATCAGGGCTCTCTGAGCTACGAAGGGTAAAAGGAAATCCTCTCAGTACAAACTGAGAAAGGTAACAGGGAAAACATTTTTCACAGCAGCTTGAACCACAAAGTCAGAAGTAGATCTGGATTTAATACAAATGATGTAATTCCTAGTCATCTTTGGCTACTTTTATAACTTAATTCAGACAATGAATTAGGCTGAAATTCACTGTGACATTTGGTGGACTTCAGGACCTTTAGTATATCGCAAAATATATTTTGATACACAAAAGAAGCAAGAATTGTAAGTAGGTGTTTTAAACACCACTAATCTATAGCTATAAACTTCTACTCTTTTTTTTCTGTTTTTTTACTTTTCTGTGATTAACATATATCCATTGTGTACTAATTTTGAAGGAAAGTAATTGAAATGTTAGCCTACTGATGAACAATATACAGTGTACAGGGGGTGAAGGTTTGCAGCAAAAGAAAAGTTGTTTATTGGATTTAGCAATCAATGTATTTATTGGTGCATCTATAAGAGTGGTTTTAAAAGAGTAGTGGGGACAGGAGCCCCACTGCATTTGAATAAGAATTAAAGGACATTTATATGTCAATTAAACACCAATAAAGCTAAATTAAAAAAAAACAATTGAAAGGCAAAGAAAACCTGGAGCAATAAATAAAGATCATTCTTTCAAAAAGTGTGACAGTGAATCTGGTGCCTGTGATCCAAGCAGGGCGCACAGTGGCTGCTGCTGTTTTTCCAGATGGGAGAGAATGGATGTAGCACACTTATGCTGAGTTGAGAGAGTCGTTGAAGATATAGGTGAGAGAGGACGCACTCGCTAAAATAAGATTTCTGTGGAAAAAAGTGGATGGAATCCAGCTCCTGGTTGGAGAGAGAGGTTTTTGAAAGCAGGAAGAGTACTTCTTTCCAATTAACAAGAATGAAGAAAACTGGTACTTTTGTTGTAGAAATGAAAGTGGGGCATAGCTTTTGATCTGTGAAAGAGATATAGAAGTGATATGCTATTGTGAAATGTTTACAGAATCAAATACATTTTTCCTTTTGTTCTGTAATTTATGTAGAAGTAGTAGCCTGTTTTTGAAGATATTACAATTAATGGCCTACAGGCTAATCTTGGCTCACAGAAATGTTTTGTTTATTCCTCAGAGAAACAAGAGGATTCCAAATAAATTCGAGACTTCTTTCTTGTTTTGAAAAATTGAAAGTATTCTTTTTCCTCCAGTTTTATTGAGAAATAATTGACATACATCACTGTATAAGTTTAGGGTGTACAGCATGATGGTTTGATTTACATACATTGTGAAATAATTGCCACAGTAGGTTTGCTAACATCCATCATCTCATATGGGTACAATGAAGAGAAGAGAAATAAGAAAAGAAAAAAGAAAAAAAATTCTCTTGTGATGGGAACTCTAAGGATTTACTCTTTTAACAACTTTCCTATATATCGTACAGCAGTACAAAGCATAGTTGTTATGTTGCCCATTACATCCATAGCACTTATTTATCTTATAACTGGAAATTTGTACCTTTTGACTACCTTCCTCCAATTCTCCCTCTCCTCACCCTCTGCCTCTGGTACCCACAAGTCTGATGTCTTTATCTATGAGTTCAGTTTTTAAAAATTTTAAAAATTTTGTAGTTTTTAGATTCCACATGTAAGTGAGATCATACGGTATTTGTCTTTCTCTGTCTGACTTATTTCACTTAGCATGATGCCTTCAGGGTCCATCTATGTTATTGCAAATGGTAGGACTTCCTTATCTTTTATGAATGAATCACACTCCATTGTGTATATCACAACTTCTTTATCTGTTCAAGTATCAATGAACACTTAAGTTGTGTCCATGTCTTGGCTACTGTAAATAATGCTGCTATGAACATGGGGGTGCAGATAGCTTTCTGAGTTAGTGTTTTGTTTCCTTTGGATGTATTTCCAGAAGAGGAATTGCTAGATCATATGATAGTTCTATTTTTTAAATATTTTGAGCATCCTTCATACTATTTTTGTGAAGATTTTCTTGTGTGGTGACTGAACCCCCTGTGGATGGGTGTCAGCTCCCCTGTGGAGGTTTTCCCATCTTGCTTGACAAGGGGAGGACACTGGAGTCAGGGGAGCTAGGGCTTCTGTTTTGGAAAAGAATGAATGCTGAGACAGCTGAGTGATGATAGCGCTTCTTGCCTCCTTTTCCTTCTCACAACTTTTCCTCCTGTTATGCGGAAACAATGGAGCCTGGGTTAGAAGGTAAGCCTGGGCTTCCTGGCCAGCATCCTCCTCAGAGCTGCCTTCACCTCCTGGTTCTTCAGACTGTAGATGAGGGGGTTTAGCAATGGGGTCACCACACTGTACTGCACGGAGAGCACGTGTTCCAGGGCTGAGCCGGATGCTGGAGTCATGTACCTCGAAGGAAATGGCACAAAGGAGTAAACTGAGCTCAAGACAATGGCCACAATAGTGCTGGCAGCCACGGTCGGTCCCATCCCAGAAACTCTGCAAAGAGGGTCCTTAGAGCTGAGTCATCTATCATTGGTGACAGCATCTAGAAATGGCAGTATGATCAGTGAGAAGTCAGTCATTTCTGGCTTGAAACACCTCCAAACAAAAGTGATCTTATGCAGAAAATGATGGGAAAGAGAAAGTCCTTCCGCACATCAAGTGCTGGGGCTTAGAATAGAACTTATAGTAGTTTCATGCATTTCCGTACCATTTCATAGTCTTCAAAGCATCTTTCCTTAATAGTTAAGACGATAATATCAGGATTTTTTCTCTCTCCTTTTCCCTATATATACAACAATATGTTCTCATCTTGTGATGATTATTCCCTTGCAAAACTGTATGCTTGGTCCAATAAAGTCATTGTTCCCAACATTTATGGCTCTGGAATTACTCTCAGAATCACAGTACATTATTTATATAATGCTTAGTGGAACAAACATCAGTCCTTTCAGGTACATTTTCTGTGGCTTAATGAAGAAGCTAAGCTTGGTGAATAAAGTGGAAGACAAAAATGTGTTGAGCACAGGATAGGAATCCAAAATAGTAAGATTACATTTTTGGATGCATCGTTTAAGTGTCACTGGGAGTACTTCACAAAGAAGCATTACTTTTATGTTTTTTGTTTTTTGTTTTTGCAGTGGTGCCGTCACCATTGGAATGTTCTGTGTGGGTTCTGGTGTGCTTGCTTAAAAAAGATATTTATTTTACTGTCATTCTTCACCATCTAATTTATCCCTCCTGACATTTCTGTGACGTAGGTAGGAGAAATTTTATTGTCTCCTTATTATATATGAGGAAACTTAGACAAAGGGTGACGAAAAGATTTGTTTAAAGTCTTAGGTGAGCTCTCCTGGACCATTCCTTATCAGTCTTTCCCACCCCAACTTCTCTCCACGTAACAAGCATGTGAGAAAACTATGGAGCAATTTGTGCAACTCCATCTTCACCTCACCAGTAGAGAGCCCAGCCCATCAGTTGTTCTGTGTCCTAGGCTGTGAGGAGGCATCAGCTAGAGCTGCTTATGTTTGAGAGAAGCACGGTAGGAAAGAGTGTAAGGTTTGAAGTCAGTGAGACTTGGTTTATACTATGTCTCCATTACTAGCTTGTTCTGGGACCTTTGAGAAAATACCTGGTTATTCCTATAAGTCAGAGATCTTACCTGAAAAAGGGGTTAGCAAGTTTCTCTTGCAGTGCGATACACACTAAAATTAAGCTTGACCATGTAAAGCAGCCGCTGTATAGTATGTGTCTAATAAATAGTTATGACACAAATACACTTTAGATACATCCTCTTCCTGTAGGAGAGAAATATGGCATCTATTTTAAGGATGACGTTATACTTTTTTGTCTAGCATTGAATAAAAATCTTCTGAAAGCTCTCTGATTGCCTTTTGAGAACTCCCAAATCATAGGTGAATGAAAATAGGAAATACTTCATTTATGCTCATTTATGCTTCATTTATGCTTATTTATGCTCATTTTTCAGAGTTAGATATTGAAGCCTCATAAAGAAAATAGATTTTTTAATAATTCACACAGCTAGTGCACAGCAGAGTCAGAACTAGAACGCAGGCCCTCTGAATTCCAGTACAATTATTTTCCTGGGACTTTGCAATGCTCTGTTCTATAGACTAACGCCACTAGGGTGAGGAATATCCTACATTTATAATAGGGGAGTGTAGTATGACATACCTGAAAATTCCAGAACCATAAAAGATGGTGACCACAAGAATATGAGAAGAGCAGGTGGAGAAGATCTTGTTCCGACCCGTAGCAGAGTTGATCCCCAGGGCTGTCGTGATGATACGGGTGTAGGAGCCCAGCAGCAGGACAAAATTTCCAAGGCCTAGGACCATCATGGTGGTAAAGATGGAGGCGATGCTAATGTAGGGGTCAGAACAGGCCAACAGGAGCACTGGGGGAGCTTCGCAGGCAAAACTGTGGACAAGGTTGGGGCCACAGAAATGCTGCTGAGCCAGAAAGATAGTGTCAACTAAGCCAGTCCCAATTCCTATGGCCCAGGAGGCTCCCACCAGGCCAGTACATACCTTCCTGTTCATAGCCACCGTGTACAACAGTGGGTGGCACACAGCCTGGAACCGGTCATAGGCCATGACTGCAAGGAGGCAAGCCTCAGTGGCCCCAGAAATTATGACCAAGGA
>NW_025804012.1:0-1160 GCF_021613505.1 Equus quagga
GAATGAGTTCTCCAGGGCTAAGTATTCCTCTCCTGAATCACTCTTGTTTCAGTGGGTTGCATCATGTAAGAGGGGTCCTAGGGTAGCTGATAACGTCTAATGATTAAAATATAGAGTTGTAAGGCTTGAAATTTCCTCCTTTCCTTCCTTCCTCCCATCCTCTCTCCCTTCATCCTTCTCTCTGTCCGTCCTTCTCATCCCCATTTTCTTATGTTTTAAATCATATTTATGATTATACAAATAAGATAATGATAAAAGGTAAAAAATGAAAAAGATGTTGAAGATGTTTTCAAAAGATATTAAATATATTTTAATGATAAAGGAAGAAAATAAAAATTTATCATCATCCAGAGTTAATTCTTTCATGCATTGCAATTTAAATAAAATCCAAAAATATGAAAAACTTGAAAACAATTTTTTTAATGCTTTTGGTGAGGAAGATTGACCCTGAGCAATATCTGCAACCAATCCTCCCCTTTTTGCTTAAGGAAGACTGGCCCTAACATCTTTGCCATTCTTCCTGTACTTTGAATATGGGTTGCCTCCACAGCATGGCTTGATGAGCGATGTGTCGCTGTGCACCCAGGCTCTGAACCTGCAACCCTGCGGCACCAAAGCGGAGCACATGAACTTAACCACTATGTCACTGGGTCGGCCCTAAAACAAAATTTTAATTGTGGTATAAACTTTTTATTATGGACAAATTTAAGCATATACAGAAGTAGAAAGAATAGTGTAATAACCCCTCTGTATCCATCACTCAGCTTCAACAATTATCAGCTCCTTGATTGTTGCCCAATTTTGACCACTTGGGGCTGAAAAACGTGGTCTCTACGTTACATGAAGAGTCATGTCTCTAAAACGTGGGAAAGCTCTATTACTGAAAGGTAGAAGGGAAGGGCAGGTACTGGAGGGCGATTATCAGTCTTTGCTGTGGGCGAGGGTGGAAGGGTTGTTGATTGAGTAAGTCCCTAGGAAATCACTAAGCAGCTGAATAGCAGGAACTCGGGCCTTTCACTCTGGGCCATCCAGACATCTCTGGCCCTGAGAGACAAATGATCTTTTATTTTGTTTGATTCCTTGTTTTGTGGGACCTCTTCTGTACCAGCTTAACCTTTGTCTTCCTAAAATAGATTTTCTAACTAACCCAAATTGCCTCC
>NW_025804013.1:0-3102 GCF_021613505.1 Equus quagga
TGGATAGTCCTAGGAGAACAAACGCAGTGACTGTGGTTCTATTGCCAACTTCCATGGAGTATTTAAGTTTCCCCTCAGGGGGACAAGAACTGACAAGAATGCTCAAATGTGTTATGAGTCTCAGAGCACACCTTGGGGTGAGGCATTAGGAGCAAAGCTTCTGGGCTGACCCAGGACAGATTATGTAGCAGAGGCGACCCTGCCGTATCAGACCTGTTCAGCTCTTCAAGCTCGGGCAGTAAATTATTTGCCAAGCTGGAGAAGGTGAGAAGGAAGAGTGTAGAGCATCAGCCCTAGAAAAGAAAGAGAAGAGAACATAGATTCAGACTGGAGAAGGAAAGGAAAGAAGTTTGGTACACACTCCAAAGCACTGAGAAGTGCCGTTGTCCGGTTCCAAAAGGAACTGAGCTCAAATCGCAGGAGGGCTGACTGGTATAGTGAATTAGCAACAGACATTCTGGCTGGCCATCTGGCTTACAGATATGATGAATATTTGAGTGATTGATAGAGGTATTGTGACCCCTGCTGATGTTGCAAGACCTTTCTCTGCCACTGTAAGTGCGTGAGGAAGTCACTTGAGTTTCTCATTTAAAAACACCCAAAACCAATCAGGGAAAACTAGATGGTTTCCTCAATCGGTTCCAGCTCAGACATTCTAAAGATTGGGGGCGAGTTTTCCTTGGGTAGCTCTGGTAGTACATAGAAGCCCCCTTTCCCCTTCTGTGTTATCTCAAGCAGAAGCGGCACGCAGTGTGCTGGTTTCATGGAAGGCGGGTGGAGGAAGCCTTCACAAAGGAGGTGAGTGCTGTGACTTCAGTTACTCCAAGGCCTTTCCATCCCACGGTTTCCGTGAATCTGTAACATCTACTGTTGGCACTGTAATCTCAGTAACACGAGAGTCCATGAAGACTGTGCTATTCTCTGAGTTGGTAACAGTATATTTGGATCAAGCCAATTTTAACCTGCACTATCATCTGTTTATCACAAGGATGACAACTGTCAAAATAAAAAAAAAGAGGAGAGATAAAAACACACCTAGGACACATGTTAAAATGGGCAGTTATAGGTCTATTCTAGTCTAGTCTAGACCTCTACTCTAGGCTTCCTCTAGTCTAGACCAGAGGAAGGTAAAGTGGTCACCCCTCCCTCTGCCTTGATGGGCAACTCAGGAAGATGATAAATGAGGACCTGATCTCTGTTCATGGCTTGTATACTTGCGGGTTTCCAGGGTGGATAGTTAGGAGATGATGGACTTGAATAAGAAGGAAATTGTCTTTACGTGGTCTCCCTAGGCCAACAAGAGATGCTCTCGCTGGAGGATATCTGAATGGCATCCTTTCCAACTCTGGGGCAAAAGCCACAATTATATCTAGGGCTCTGTGGGCTTTCTTCAACTTTGTCCTTCCTTTAGAAGATGTAGGGGTGGAACTTCTGGGCAAGGAAATATCCCTATAGTGTTTCTGTCCAAGGAGAAGTCTTCTTGGCTCTGCCTTCCACGTAACGATGGGCAGAGGGACTTGATCTCAGGTGTAGACCCTGGAGAGTGAGATGTCCCTGGAGAGCCCTTAATCTGGAGGCCTGCTCTGAGTCTGAATGAGTTCTCCAGGGCTAAGTATTCTTCCCCTGTGTCACTCTTGTTTCAGTGGGTTGCATCATACAAGAAAGGTCCTAAGGTGGCCAATAATTTCTAAAGATAAACATATAGAGTTCTAAGATTTCCTAGTTCTAAGGCTTGGAATTTCCTCCTTTCCTTCCTTCTTTCTATCCTGCCTCCCTCCCTCCTTCCCTCTCTCCCTCTGTCTGTTCTTCCCTTCCTTCCCATTTTCTTATGTTTTAAGTAATATTTATGATTATGAAAATAAGATAATGATAAAATATAAAAATGGAAAATGATATTGAAGATATTTTGAAAGAAATTAAAGATTTTAAAAAATAATATTTGATGACAACTGGACTTTCTTTTTTTTTTTTTTTTAAATGTTTTTTGGTAAGGAAGATTGGCTCTGAACTAACATCTGTTGCCAATCTTCCTCTATTTTTTTTTGTCTTCTCCAAAGCCCCAGTTTATAGTTGTACATCCTAGTCGTAAGTCATTCCAGTTCTTCTATGTGGGATGTGGCCACAGCGTGGCTTGATGAGCAGTGTGTATGTCCGTGTGCAGGATCCAAATAGGCAAACCCCATTCCTCCAAAGCAGACTGAGGGAACTTAACCACTTGGCCACAGGGCTGGCCCCTAAAGATATTTTAAAGATAATAAAAGAGAACAAAATTTTATCATGTTATCTAAAATGAATTCTTGTATTTGTTGCAATTTAAATAAAGTCCAAGTAGATTAAAAACTTAAAAAAAAGATTTTAAGGGCCAGCCTGGTGGTGAAGCAGTTAAGTGCACGTGTTCCACTTTGGTGGCTCGGGGTTCACCAGGTCAGATCCCGGGTGCGGACATGGCACTGCTTGGCAAGCCATGCTGTGGTAGGCGTCCCATGTATGAAGGAGAGGAGGACAGGCATGGATGTTAGCTCAGGGCCAGTCTTCCTCAGCAAAAAGAGGAGGACTGGCAGCAGATGTTAGCTCAGGGCTAATCTTCCACAAAAAAAAAAAAAAAAAGATTTTGATTGTGGTAAAAACTCTTTATTGTGGGCAAATTTAAACACATACAGAAGTAGAAAGAATAGTGCAATAATCCCTCTGTATCTGTCACCCAGCTTCCAACAATTACCAGCTCCTTGACTGTTGCCCAGCTTTGACCACTTCGGGATGAAAAACGTGGTCTCTACATTATATGAAGAGTCATTTCTCTAAAACATGGGAAAGCTCTATTACTGAAAGGTAGAAGGGAAGGGCAGGTACTGGAGGGCAATTATCAGTCTTTGCTGTGGGTGAGGGTTGAAGGGTTGTTGATTGAGTAAGTCCCTAGGAAATCACTAAGCAGCTGAATAGCAGGAACTCGGGCCTTTCACTCTGGGCCATCCAGACATCTCTGGCCCTGAGAGACAAATGATCTTTTATTTTGTTTGATTCCTTGTATTGTGGGACCTCTTCTGTACCAGCTTAGCCTTTGTCTTCCTAAAATAGATTTTCTAACTAACCCAAATTGCCTCC
>NW_025804014.1:0-1114 GCF_021613505.1 Equus quagga
GATTATTCAGACTGGAGAAGGAAGAGAAGGAAGTTGGGAACAGACTCCAGAGCACTGAGAAGTGCTGTTCTCCAGTTCCAAAAGGAACTGAGCTCAAACCGCAGGAGGGCTGACTGGTCTAGTAAATAAGCAATAGACATTCTGGCTGACCATCTGCCTTACAGACATGATGAATGTTTGAGTGATTGATAGAGGTATTGTGACCCCTGCTGATGTTGCAAGACCTTTCTCTGCCACTGTAAGTTTGTGAGGAAGTGACTTGAGTTTCTCATTTAGAAAAACCCAAAACCAATCAGGGAAAACTAGATGATTTCTCCAATCCATTCCAGCTTAGACATTCTAAAGATTGGAGGCAAGCTTTCCTCGGGTAGCTCTGGTAGTACATAGAAGCCCCCTTTCCCCTTCTGTGTTACCTCAAGCAGAAGCGGCACGCAGTGTGCTGGTTTCATGGAAGGCGGGTGGAGGAAGCCTTCACAAAGGAGGTGAGTGCTGTGCACTTCAGTTACTCCAAGGCCTTTCCCTTCCATGGTTTCTGAGAATCTATAACATCTACTGTTGGCACTGTAATCTCAGTAACATGAGAGTCAATGAAGACTGTGCTGTTCTCTGAGTTGGTACCAGTGTATTTGGATAAAGCCATTTTGAACCTGGACTATCATCTGTGTATCAAAAGGATGGCAATAGCCAAACTAAAAATTAAATTGGAGCGATCAAAAAACACCTAGGCCACCTGGTGAAATGGACAGTTATAGGGTTTAGCCTAGACCAGAGGAAGGTAAAGTGGTCACCCTCACTTCTCCTTGATGGGTAACTCAGGAAGATGATATAAGAGAACCTGATCTCTATTCATGGCTTGTGCACTCACGAGTTCCGAGAGTGGGTAGTTCAGGGGAAGATGGGTTTAAATGAGAAGGAGATTTGTCTTTACTTGGACTCCCTAGGCCAACAAGAGATGCTCTCGCTGGAGGATATCTGAATGGCATCCTTTCCAACTCTGGGGCAAAAGCCACAGATATGGCTAGGGCTCTGCGGGCTTTCTTCAACTTTGTCCTTCCTTTAGAAGATGCGGGGGTGGAACTTCTGGGCAAGGAAATATCTCTATAGTGTTCCTGTC
>NW_025804015.1:0-38378 GCF_021613505.1 Equus quagga
CCCCCTATCAGGCGACCGAGGCTCAGAGTGGGAAAAACTGGCACCCCGCCGCGCTGCTCAGCCCTGTGCGCCCTCCCCACCCACTCCGGTGGCCGACCCCCATAGTGGGTCAAAGTGGCAGCCTGCCGTGCTGCTCTGCCCGGGGCCCCACCCCCTCCAACTCAGGCGGCCGAAGGCGAGAGTAGGTCAAAGTGGAAGGCCGCCGCGCTGCCCAGCCCTGGGGGCCCTCCCCCCACTCAGGCGGGCGACCGCCATAGTTGGTCAAAGTGGCAGCCCGTCACTCTGCTCAGCCCTGGCGGCCACCCCCCACTCAGGCGACCGACCAGCACAGTGGGAGAAAGTGGCAGACTCCGCGCTAGTCAGCCCTGGGGGCCCTCCCCCCCACACACTCAGGCGGCGGACTGCCAGAGTGCGTCAAAGTGGCAGCTCGCCACGCTGCTCAGCCCTGGGGCCAACCCCCCCACTCAGGCTGCCGACCCCCACAGTGGGTGAAAGTGGCAACCCGACGGCCGCAATGGGGAAAGGGGCAGCCCGGCGCGCTGCTCAGCCCTGGGGGCTCTCCCCCCACTCAGGCGGGCGACCGCCATAGTGGGTCAAAGAGGCAGCCCGCCACGCTGCTCAGCCCTGGGGGCCCCACCCCCACACAGGTGGCCGACCGCCATAGTGGGTCACAGTGGAAGCCCGCCGTGGTGCTCAGCCCTGGGGGCCCTCCCCACACACTCAGGTGGCCGAAGGCGAGAGTGGGTCAAAGTGGAAGGCCACCGCGCTCCTCAGCCCTGGGGCCTCCCCCACTGAGGCGGGCGACCCCCAGAGTGGGTCAAAGTGGCAGCCCGCCGCGCTACTCAGCCCTGGGAGCCCTCCCCACCACTCAGGCGGCCGACTGCCAGAGTGGGTCAAAGTGGCAGCCCACCAAGCTGCTCAGCCCACGCCGCCCCCCACCCCCAACTCAGGCAGCCAAAGGCGAGAGTGGGTCAAAGTGGCAGCCCGCCACTCTGCTCAGCCCTGGAGGCCACCCCCCACTCAGATGGCCAAACGCCAGAGTGGGGCAAAGTGGCAGCTAGCCGCGCTGCTCAGCCCTGGGGGCCCTCCCCACCCACTCAGGCGGCCGACCGCCAGACTGGGTCAAAGTGGCAGCCCGCCGCGCTGCTCAGCCCTGGGGGCCCCCACTCAGACTGCAGAGGGCGCAACTAAGTAAAGGTGGCAGCCCGCCGCGCTGCTCAGCCCTGGTGGCCCCCACTCAGGGTGCAGACTGTGTAATTGGCAGCCCCTGTGGCTGGGAAGTGCTTTGCATCTACAGAAGCCTCTGGAACTCGGGCTATGTTCTATATATTATACAGAATCCAGCACAAAATGTTCCTCCAAGAACCCATGCAAAAGTCGCCCATCCTATTCCGCTGTCTCCCTTCTAGAGGGAACCACTATTCCGATTCCCCTGGGGTTTTTTGGGGGTTTTTTTTGATACCTCTTTGTTGTTAAAATCCCACAGGTAGATTTTCTTAACACTGTATTTTTAATATTATTTTAGAACATTATCAAAAGTATAAAACTGTACATTTTCTGTTTTGATTTGTGTTTTCAATGAATATTATGTTTCTAGATTTTACAGCTTTGTTGAGGTATAAGTGATATAGAAAGAGCGGCACATATTTAATGTGTACAATTTGTTTAATTTAGATGTATGATAATAGCGCAATCAATGTAATAGCCATATTCAACAACTTCCAGAGCTTCCCTCTGTCCCTTTGTGGGCTTTTTGTTTTGTTTTGTGTGTGACATTTATTTTCTTGGTGGTGAGAACACTTACCATGAGATCGGTTACCCTCTTAACAAATATTGCAGTGTTCTGTGCTCCCATACCATATTGTTAACTATAGACCCTGTGTTGGGCATATCTCTAGAATCCATTCATCTAGTACAACTGAAACTTTGTATTCACTGAATAATAACTCCCCGTTTCCCCCCCAAAGCCTCTGGCAACCTCTATTGTATTTTCTATTTCTATGAGTTTAAGTATTTTAGACATTTCACTTAAGTAGATTCATGTAATATCTGTCCTTCTCTGACTGGCTCCAGGGTCATCCATATTGTCACAAATTTCAAGATTTTATTCTTTTTCAAGACTGAATAATATGCTGTTGTACGTATACACCACATTTTCTTTATCTCTTCATAGGATGATGAGTTATTTTTATATCTTGGCTATTGTGTATAGTGCTGCAATGAACACGAGAATGCAGATATCTCTTCGAGATACTAGTTTCATTTCCCTGGTACATATACCAGAGATGAGATTTATAGATGATACGGTATTCTATTTTGAATCTTCTGAGTAATCTCGATGCTGCTTTCCATAGCAGTTGCACGTTACATTCATACCAACAGTATATGGGGATTATAATTTCTCCACAACCTTGCCAACCCATTATCCTTTGTTTTTTTTTTTTATAAAAAACATTCTAACAGGTGTGAGGTGATATCTCATTTTAGTCCTGATTTGCCCTTTCCTGGTAATGAGTCATATTAAGCATCTTTTCATATACCTGTTCATTTGTCTTCTTTGCAGAAATATCTATTCAAGTTTTTTGCCTATTTCTTAATTGAACATTTTTTGTTTTTGCTATTGAGTTGTAGGATTTCCTTGTATATTTTGGAAATACATGATTTCCAAATTTTTTTTTTCTGTTTTGTAGGTTGCTCTTTCATTCTGTTGATTGTTTCCTTTGCTCTGAAGAAGCTTTTCAGTTTGATATAGTCCCATTTGTCTATTTTTGCTTTTGTTTTCTGGGCTTTTGGTGTTATATCCAAATAATCTTTGCCAAGACTTATGTCAAGAAGATTTGCCCTGCTTCTCCTAGTTGAACAGTTTCATGGTTTATGTTTAAAGCTTTAATTCATGTTGAGTTGATGTTTGTGTATGACGTACAGTAGGGAAGGCCTAGCCAGCGCAATTAAGCAAGAAAAAGAAATAAAGAGAATCCAAATTGGAAAGGAAGAAGTAAAATTATTTGTTTGAAGATGACGTGATCTTATATGTAGAAAGCCCTGAGGACTATACAAAATTAATACAAAAACATTATTAGAATAAGTGCGCTCAGTAACGTTGCAGGGCACAAAATCAACATACGAATGCCAGTTGCTTTTATATACACGAACAATGAGCCATCTGAAAAAGATGCTTTTAAAAATCCAATTTACAATAGCATCAAAAATAATAAAATACTGAG
Source organism: Equus quagga (assembly GCF_021613505.1). Classification (NCBI taxonomy): domain Eukaryota; kingdom Metazoa; phylum Chordata; class Mammalia; order Perissodactyla; family Equidae; genus Equus; species Equus quagga. The sequence goes on from NW_025804015.1 coordinate 3,225, forward strand.
GAATAAATTTAACCAAGGGGGTGAAAAATATGTACGCTGAAAATGATAAGTTAATGATGAAAGAAATTTAAGAAGCCACAAATACATGGAAAGGTATCTCATGTTAATGAATTCGAAGACTTAATATTGTCAAAATGTCTATAGTAGCCAAAGCAATCTACACATTCAGTGCTATCACCATCAAAATCCCAGTGGCATTCTTTACAGAAATAGAAAAGGCAATTCTAAAATCTTGGCAGACCTACAAAAGACCCAGAACAGTCAAAGCAATCTTGAGAAAAAAGAACAAAGCTGGAGGCATCATAATTCCTGATTTGAAAATATATTGCAAAACTAAGTAATTAAAACCATATGGTACTTGCATAAAGTCTATAACGACTGATGAACAGAATAGAGAGCCTAGTAATAAACCCATGGATATGAGGTTAGCTAATCTTTGACAAGGGTGCCAAGAACACACGATGGGGCAAAGACAGTCTCTTCAATAAATGAAGTTGGGAAAACTGGATAGCCACATGTAAAAATTTTGTTTCTAGAGTTGTTCAGTATTATATATATATATGCATAAACCAAGATTTTCATATCCATTTTTTTTTTTAATAGAAATCAGTGGTGTTGTCTCTATTCCTCACAATGGTGTTATGAATATTCTTATAAAAGTCTCTTGGTACCTTTGTACAAAAGATCTCTTAAGTAATTCCATAACACAGAATTATTGTGTTGAAGAATAGGCAAATGTTTAGCTGTAAAAAATAGTGCCAGACTATTTTCTTGAAGTTAAATTCCACCTCCCCAGCAGTGGGTAAGAATTATCTTTTAGGCTTATCTTTGATAAAACGTTATTTTCAAGATTTTAAAATATTTTCTATGCATTTCCTATCAGACTGATTTGTTTTTATTAGTTTACAGAAGTTACTTACAATTTATGGATGATAATTCTTTATTTGCCTCTCTGTTATTTACTTTTCAATTGCTTTGTAAACATATAGATTCTTGAAACATTTGAGAAATTTTTTGCTAGCTACGTGTGACCAACTTTGCTTAAAATTTTCCATTTTTTGGGATTAATACTCCTTGTACTGTATTTGTTTCATTCAGTATTTTATGCATGTCTAAAATATTCAAGCTTGTTCCATTTGTTGTTCAAATGATCTCTATTTATATGTAAAGTATTTATTCAGGCTTGACTGACCTATCAATAAACTGTGGTGGTATTTGCAATCTGCGGTGTGTAAATGTCAACCACTCTTTTGTTTTTTCAACTCTGTAGTTACTTCACATGTTAGGTACATAGTAATTTATAGTCAATTATATTCATGATGTATTGTATCATTTAATGATAGTTTTATTTTTTTCTTAGAATTTATTTTGTGGGATGCTGATATAGCCACCCATATCAGAATGTTTGTGTTGTGCCATCAAAATGTTTTGTCCTGGGGCACAGTGGTTAAGTTCCCACGTTCCACTTCAGCAGCCCGGGGTTCCTTGGTTTGAATCTTGGGTGTGGACCTATATACTGCTTGTCGAGCCATGCTGTTGCAGGCATCCCACATGAAGTAGAGGAAGATGGGCACGGATGTTAGTTCAGGGCCAGTCCTCCTCTGTGAAAAGAGAAGGATCTGTGGCAGGTGTTAGCCCAGGGCTAATCTTCCTCAAAATTAAAATTAAAAAATAAATAAATAAATAAAGTTTTGTTCTATGGGCTAGAAGACACACCTTACACACACCCGTGCGACTGACTCCAGGCCCAGCCTTTAACCACAGTGCAGATATTTGTACCTGCTCCCAGGAGAGCTCAGTCCTCACTGAGCACTTAGTGTGGATCACCACTAATGTTTGTTTTACAAATTTACATTAATTTTTGGCCACCTGTAATTGCTCCAAATTTCTTTTAGCCCAGCCACACAAGAAAAATGACTCTTTAGGCTGCACTTAATGTTTTTGCTGCGGGAACAACACTCTTCTCCATGCAGACCTCCAGACATTTACTTGGCTGCTCAGTGCTGCTTTCTTTGCCCCTTTTTATGTATACTATGGCTGGCTCACTCTCTACACCTCTAGAGTCTTTTCACTTAGGTTGAAGTTTGAAAATTCAGTGTCTTAGTTTTGCTAAAACAGATCTGTGTTTATGTTTCCCACTCTCATTGCTCTGGCATGATTTTCAAGAAGAGAGTGAAAATGCCGCCTTTTTTGTTGTTGTTGAGGAAGATTCATTCTGACCCAACATCTGTGCCAATCTTCCTCTGTTTTGAACGTGGGTTGCCGCCACGGCATGACTGCTGATGAGTGGTGTGTGTCCATGTGCAGGAATCGAACCTGGGAACCTGGGCAGCCAAATCAGAGCACTCTGAACTTTACCACTACCTCGTGGGGGAGTCCCCCAACTTTATGTTGTAGTAGTAAAAGTCAAAACCCTGGCTATTTCCTGTTCCTTTCAACAATTGTGCCAATTCCCAAGAACTGAGCAAGTGCTTAAAAAAATGACAAAACTATGGGGGTTAAAACCTATTGGGAATTATATATACCTTGCCATTCCCCCAAAATAATGGCTGGCATCTCTACAATGTAGTCTGGAATTCACAAATTAATTTAAGACAATGCATAAAATCTAACTATAAAAGATGCTATCTTAATAGATAATTTGATTGAAAGGATATTAGGGTTAAATACGAAAGCTCTGGAGGGCTGAGATTTATTGAGGAAACTTTAAAAAAATCCTATGATTTTAATGTTCAGTAAGTTTGATCCATTTTAACAATATTTTCCTTCTGTAGAAAGAATCCCAGATCTACATTGACTCTCAAAAACTGCTCAGTGTCTAATTTTAGCCATGTATTAGGTGTAGGGGAAGAATACGAATTATTGTGAGCACTCTGAGGGGAAATGTTTTTCTGAACATTCAACTCATGAGAAGAAATCACAGAAAAAGAAGAAATGTAATGATATACATATTTCAATTTATAATATAAAATTTGATGTATGTTATATTTTATGAACATGACGTGCTTCTCTATTAGATTTTCAGTTTTTAACCATTATGTGATTATATCTTTTTGCCCTCATTTCCAATCATCCTGCAACTCATCCTGTGTAATAATATATACGGCATCATCTTAAAATAAAGGATCCATATTCATGGCTAATCTAGATATATTTACAATACACTGATATGGTGTAATATGAAAATGGAGCATTGTATATTTTCTCATGGGGATTTACCAAAGCCATATTTTGTCAGAAAGACGTTTTTTAAAACTTTAATTATATTGAACATTTTGGAAGAAAGTATAGTAGAATTTATTTCTATGTTATGTTCTAAAATCCTCCTCTGAAGCAAAAATAATATATTCAAAATGAAGGAACTCATGAGTATTACTGTATGATTTTAAAAAGTAACACATGGATACATGCATAATGTATGCATTTATGCAAAATTTTCTATATCAAGTAATTGAATATGATTATGTTAAATAAATATATTATTCAATATTCTCCATACATATTGCTAAGTTTAAGAAAACCTCAAAAAGTATAAATATGTGTTCATATTATACGTAGTATTTATTTCATGTATTGACAAATAAATATGTGAAATATTTATAGAAATGTGTCAAATAGTATTTTCTACATGGATTTATATTAAGTAAAAAATAGTTTCCCATAGTTTTTACTTCTGAATATGATCACGTATAAAGTCTTCGCTAAAATTTCACAAGCAGTGCTTTGTAATATTCATGCCAAGTTGTATCTTTCTTACTCCTCTGCTGTTACTAGTTCTTGAAGGGTACAAAACAATATGCACCAAGAGTGTAAAAATGTGAGTGTTGCCAGTAATCCTTCTAGTAGGCAGTTTATAGGAGACAGAAAATAAAAGCATTCATCAGCTGTATTGTTTTGGCAATGTTCCCACATTTTTAGTGGCATACAATATTTGTTCGTATGAATCGCGGCGAATTCCACTCCCTGGATGTTTGCAATTGCACTTTTCATGTGAGTTACTGAGCTGTTAGAGCTTGCACAGAATTAAATGTCAAACGAAATCAGCCCAAGTGTTTTATAGCATGAAATAAACCTAAGCAGGGCTCAGGGAATTCTTGATATAGTAATCCAGTTTCAATGAGTGAATCCAGGGTAAAATTTAAATGCACACTTCTATTCTATAAGAAAACACTGGGCTTAATAACATCAGATTAAAGAATATTTCCTTGTTATTATTTATTGAGTACTCCTTGGATCTCAAAGTAGATATGTGTCTACTTGACTTACTAAAATAATGTGTTATTTTTAAGTATTCTTCATATATTTGCAATAAATCAAATTTAATTATGTAATTCAAATTAATTTTGTTTTTGTATTTTAAGCATTTCATGCTTCTGAATCAATTTTTGTTATTTTATTTATCATTTAACTCAAAACTAGAAAGTATTTCATAGGTGGAATATATGTAAAATTTTTATTAAAATATTAAAATAAAATATTCCCCAATCCATGTATAATTATTTAAATTTAATGAATTTATTTACATGCCTTTTCTTTGGAAAAAGATGAGGCTTGTTCAATGAAGTGTTTACGATATTAGTTTTTTTACTCAACTACCTCAGTTTGAAGATTGTTCCATAGAAAGACTGAGAGATACATACTGTTGGAAACAACTAATACAAGATAATATATTTTTGACATACTTGGAGGAAAACAATCATGTAAAAAATTGTATTGCTTATCTATCACTGTTTAACAAATTTTCCCCAAATTTAACGGGTTAGGACAACATACATTTATGTTATTCTGTTTCTATGACTCGGAAATTTCAGGATGACTAAACTGATTTCTTCATCTCAAGGTCTCTCACAAGGCTGCAGTGTCTGCTGGGTTTCACCTGGGGACCATTCACTTCCAAGTTCACTCCTGTGGTTGTTGGAAGAACTCAGTTCTTCATGGGCTCTTGCACTGAGGAGCTGTGTTTATTATTTTTTTTAAGGATGCTTTTTTTGGTGAGGAAGACTGGCCCTGAGCTATCACCTATTGCCAATCATCCTCTTTTTTTTTTCTCTCCCCAAAGCCCCAGTATATAGTTGTATATCACAGCTGTAAGTTCTTCCAGTTCTTCGATGTGGGATGTCACCATAGCATGGCTTGATGAGCAGTGAGTAGGTCCAGGCCCAGGATCCCAACCAGTGGAACCCTGGGCCTCTGAAGTGGAGCAGCACCATAGCCGCTCAGTCGGCTGGAGGAGCTCTGGAACAGAGACTCTCAGTTCCTCATGGCTGTTGGCCTGAAGCTGCCTTCATTTACCTGCCACCTGTGCCTCTCCATGGGGCAGCTCACCACATGGCTGCTGGCTTCATCAGAATGAACAAGTAGGAACCAGAAATGGCATCATCAAGATGGAAATCACAATCTTTTGTAATCCAGCCTTATCCCGTTACTTTTTGTCTTATTCTTCTTGTTAGAAGTAAATCATTAGACTGAGCCAACACACAAAAGGAGGGGATCATACGAGAGCATAAGATTTCAAAATTCATATAAAATAGATTGGGAAAAATGCACTTTAACTTTTGTCTTCTATAATTAAAAAACATATGCCCAAATAAATGTGACATAAGCAGAACCAGTAGCAATACTGGAAATGTTACATAAATTTTCAAATCTAGGTTAAAATAAACAGGGAAAACACAATTTTCATAGTAAAATTAAGTATGTCAAGGAAACAGAGTGGTAGCGTTGAAACAAATAAAAACTATTTCGGCACATAAACCATACCAAAGAGAAGTAATAATAATTTAAATAATCTAACCTTGCTTTTAGAAATAAAAAGGCATTCAGATTGAGTTAGGTCACAAAATAAATTTATACAGAATTTTTCAAAATAGCACAGAAAATTTAAAGGAAAATTAACTTATAAAGCTACTATAGGGAATGCAAAAGAGAAGATAGGTATCAAAACACAACCATCCTAATAAACCATTAGTTTATGTGACTAAATGAAGGGCACTTTTTATAAACATCTTTTAATTGACATTGAAGCTATTGTTAACTTAAGGGATCAAATATACAGCACATGAAAGAATCCCCTTGTTAAATAGACAGACGGAAACCGGCCCCTGTAATCTATCACTCACACACTAGGTGTCTGTAGGAAACGTTCACCGTTATATCTAAATTGGATGTATTATAATTAATTAATAAGATAACATATTTAAGTGCTTAACAGAGCGCCTGATACAAAATTATAACTCATTAATTGAGAATTATAATAAAATTAAGCAATTCTATTACACAAAACAATAAGTGGTATATAAAAGATAAATGCTTAGAAATAATAGAAGAAATTAAAAGATACATTTATTGGGAAACTTTTAACAGTTTAAAAAAGGACAATAAGAAATGATTCGGAAAACATAAGGGCTACTTGATAGATAACTTTATTTCACGAATGTGACCAAATTAGATTATATAGGTGGACATGAGGAATACAACAGCAATCTTCCTGTAGTGAACACACTCTACCTTGACTACCCATGACCCTCACTTCCTGGTATTCACCATCTGAATAATCCTCTCCCCTTGAGAGTGGACAGGATCTGTGACTTTCTTCTGGTCAACAGAATATGGGAAAGATGACATTGCTTAGAAGATGTAATTAAGACCCCAAATGAATTGATTTTATGTTAATCAAAATATCCTAGTTGAGTCTGACTTAATCGAAAAACGTTAGAAGAGGAACTGGACCCTCTGAGAAGAGAGTCTCCCTTGTTGGCTCTAAAGAATTCCACCACCATGTTCTGAGAGGGCCTGCAGAAAGGGCCATGAGACGTGGAACTGCTGGTGGCCTCTAGGAGCTGACAGCAGTGGCCAGTGAAAGCTAGCAAAAAACAGAGCCCTCAGTTCCATGGTAGCAAGGAGATCAATTCCACCGACAGCTTGAGGGAGCTTGGAAGCAGATTTTTTTTCCCTTTCAAGCCTCTGATGATACCACAGCTCAACCTGTACCTGATTCCAGCCTTTTAAGACTCTGACTGAGGACCCCAGACTCCTGATCCCCAGAAATTTTGAGCTAATAAATGTGAGATAATAAATGTTTGCTGTTTTTCGCTGTTAAAATTGTGATAACTTGTTAGATAATACACTTTTAAAAATTAGGCAAATGAGCAACTGAATTCTCTATGACATATTAAACCTAGGAGAAATTTTTTTAAAAGATAAAAGTTTTAAATAAAGGAAGCAAAGCAGAAATTTTCTTAAAAATTTCTAAAATTATCCCATTAAGAATCAAAAGCAAACCCAATTTACTTCATTTAAAGGAAAGATAAAATTTCAAATATGTTAAGAACTTTGTCTGGGGCAGCCTTGAGGGCCTAATGGATAAAGTTTGGCGCTCTCAGCACTTTGGCCACCCGGGTTCATTTCTGGGTCGTGGAGCCACACCACCCGCCTTTCAGTTGTCATGCTGTGGTGGCAGCACACATTGAAGAAATAGAAGAACTTACAACGAGGATGTACACCATGAACTGGGAGACTTTGGGGAGGGAAAACAATGAGGAAGATTGATTGTCCCTGCAAAAAATAAGAACTTTTTCTGTTTGATTTGCTCCCTTAGACCCAAATGCTAGCATAGTGCCTACCATGTACTAGAATCGTACTTCTCTATTACCTTTCAACAGCGTCGGTCAGATCATGAGACTTCACCAGATCAATGAAAAGAGAGCATAAGCGATATTTCTCTCTCAGAAGTTTTGAGGGCCAGCATATGTCTCACCAAATTCCCTTTTCCTTCTTTGGAGAATACGGGTGCATGTGTCAAAGTGGAAACTCTGCTGCTACCTAGTTATCTAAGATGAGCAGAGCTTGCATGACAGGAAGTATGACTAAGAATACAATATTGGCTATATGATGTCATGAAGGTTTAGGTTTATTTGTTACTGCAGCAGACTGATTTGTAAAAATGATGCTTGAAGTAGGTGCTACTGTGACAAAAGCAAAACACAGAAACACAGCAATGGTTAAAGAGTCCGTTGATTTAAAGGGTTGGATGAAATTAATACTGAAGTCTAGAAGGAGAATGATAAATATTATACAGCGACAGAACAGTTGGTGCAACTGTCCTTGTGATCAGGTGGAATGTGCTAATGTTCTACTGAACTTTTATTTATAGAAGATGTTAGAAAACATAATCTCAGTATGGATAGATGAGTGACCAATGGTTTCAACAGAGTAAGTACTATTTTAAAAAAAGCGATGCCACCAAGATAAAATATATAGCAAATTTGAAGAAGAATGGAAAAAGAACAGAGAGAGGCTAGAAATGCAGAGACTTGCAGGGTTGGAAAACACAAATTGTTCTCAACTCTCGAAGAAGCGAAAACAAACTAAGGAGACCTACAGAGGCCAATGAAAATTTAGAATTGTGTGAATGATCAAATCAAAGAATTCCTTACTAAATTGTATGAACGAATTAAAGTGGTAATATTAAATCGCATCAATTAGACAAAAATAGCTCATGGAAAAGAGGCCAAAGGTACAACTCTCCTACCAAAGCCTAATAAACTCACATTAACCACATGAGATAAAGAGGGAGAAAGAGAGTGGGCAGGGTCTGGGGTCAGAAAGCAAAACAATAATAATAATAATAATTAAGAGTAATAAACCAGATACGAGACATTATGCAGGAAATGAACTGTGTATTAACGGTCTTATACTCACAGCCATGTAGCACATGGAGTTCACCGAATTCAAACAGATAAGAAGCTAATTGAGTTAAGGTTGTTTGTACTGTCATAAGCATCACTGCCCTGTACTAAATGACAATAAAAGACTCTAGTGCCTGCACACATCAACATGCACAAAGCGGGCTGAGAAAGCTGCTCAGCCCCTGGGCGTAGTTCTGGATACCAAATTCCAGAGTGGGCAGGGATCAGACTGTAAAGGAAGGGTCACACAGAAGGTGAGGCCACTGGTGGTGGAGAAAAATACACAAAGTTGCTTGAAAAGAGCTTTGTCATCCCCTGGTTAGGAGGCCTACTAACAAAAGCCAAATGGGATTTGAGCATCATTCCAAAGTTCTACCAGAATAACAGTTACAATGCAAAACAAAGACAAAACTGTAATTATAGATCATATATATTTTGATCTTTGCCTATCTGAAAAGATCTCTTCTACACTCTGCCCCATTTGCTCCAATGTGGAATCTAAATGTCACAATACTTTTCCATTAAAGACCTTGTGATTTTTTTCCCATGGTCTTCTAGAGCTCAATGTTCTGGAGGAGCTTTCTAACACTAACCTGATTCTCTTTCCTCTGTAACCATCTCCCTGAATTAGGTAACTCACAGGCTTCCTATTTATCCTTAGAATATGTGACTTTCACTGAGTAATATTTTGTTTTGTTTTCTTTTCAATACTGTCCATTATTCAGTGGCCTTTTTGGTATTAACGATTAACCATTTCTTTATTTCAGTTTTCACCATTAGTTTGATTTTTTTATACCTCCCTATCCACCCAATTTTGTGCTCCTGGAAGTATTAGTCTACGGATTTGGATGTTCCAGATCCCGTGTGTCATGTCTTAGCCCTCAGTATTTTAATCTCTTCTTTGCGTGTTTGTTCTGCATTCCAGTGGAATATCTAATATTTATCTTCCAAATCACAGTCAGTATTCCATATTATCCACTCAGTTTCTCTGTTGACTTTTTCCCCATTATTTTTACCACCATACCTTTTGTTTCCCAAAATACTCTTTCTTGCCAAGCTTATTTATTGATTCCTTCCTGAAAAAAGTGCTTAAAGTTGTTTTTATTGCAAAGTCCTATCTGTTTTCTGCATTCAGCTTTTTTATCAATAGCTGGTTGTCCTAATGAATCCACTCATTTTACATCTATTTTGAAAATTTTCTGTTTCTCCTCGTATGTCTGATTATTATTTTTTCAAATCTGTCATTTTTAGGAAAAGAATGTCTAGATTGACATAGAATGATGGATTGTTCAGCATCCTTCATGAATCATCTCATTGCTCAGTATTCTGAGGAATACATTTTCTATTTCAGTTGGTCCCTGTGTACGCTGAAAAAAAATCGAGAAGAAATCTTATTTCTATCTCCCTAAATCCTTTCACAGGAAAATAAATAGAACATGCTTAATATAAGGCAATTAATAACTATTACTAAACCCATTAATTACTGGTGACAAAGTGAGCAAATCTGTTGCAGTAAACATCTAGTGTGCTGATGTCACCCTCTTGTCCCTAAGGCAGGATCCTCTCATTTTCTTGGCATTTTTCTCTGGGACAATTGGAGCTATCAATTAGAAGGTTATCAGTTAGAAGGTTAATTCCACATCCTGGACCATACATTCTGACATTATTTTGTGTTTCTGTCAAATGTGTTTGCTCCAAGAGAACAAAAATGGCACACTAATTCTAAAGGATATCATCAAAATGAACAGAATGTTCAATAAGGCAATCCCACCCCTATTGGTCTGTGTCCCAATACTTATCTTCCAAAGCAAGTGCTTTCTTCTCATATGACTGATCAACCTTAGCGTCTCTTCAGTTATGCAGGCCTAAATTATTATCAGGCTGCCTTCTATGACTTAGTGAAAAAGAAGTTAATAAATGTTACTGGGGTTATACGATGTGTAAAGCTTTTACATGTCCTTTTTAAAAGCTCATTAACTTTTCAAAAAACTAAAATGAATAAATAGATGTTCTTCCTATTTCATCATCCACCCAAGCACAAATTTGTGACAAAGATCACTTCCACATCCCTCCTGGTAATCCAATCCCACATTAGTGAATTGTCAGGGGCTTTGTCTAGTGGAATTTTTATGTGTGTGTTGGTTGAGTGAGGTGTTTGACATGAGAGTTTGGGTCTGTTTAGAAGTCTTCCAATAGATGGTAAACTTCTTCAATCAGGAGATTGCCTATGAATTCCCTTAAATGGCATGATCCCTTTTAAGTTGCTTTTCACACCAAATGAAGCCTGAGTTCATAGCCTGTGGTTAACTATTCAGTGTGTTGGTCCCTGGAGGAAACCTTAAAAGTCCTGTACTTCATCTCCTCGTCTGTTCCCCAGGCAGCGCCATCTTCCAGACTCTGAGGTGTTAGGGTTGTTTGAGTCCGCTTAGAGTCGTAGTTCTTGGGATTCAATAAGAAAGGAAATACCACATCATTCAGGATGTTTTCCAAATATGTTAAATCATTTTTGTCTTCCAAGTTTTATTAATGGCACCCAAATGCTTGCTGTGGTAAATCCCTTCTTCTCTTTGTCTCTGCTGCCAACCTTGACAGATTTCAGTGCCATATCCCTCAGTTCATTTTTAATAGTCCCTGGCAACTCCGATTGTACAAGTCAACTTGTGTGGGAATGACTAGCTCAGAATCTGAATCCCTTCACTTTCTACCTTATTACCCAGCTTGCCTTGTTTCCAGTCCCTTCTGTTCTGAGCTTTGATTGTTTTCAGGGCTCAGTTTAGAAAATCTGCTCACTTATTCCTCCAGGTTTTCCCCTTTTGCCTGCTTTGAATCAAAGGCTATTCTGCACTGATCAGCTTTGCCCTCCATCTGTTCCCGTCTGCTTCATATCTCCCAGAAATTCCTCAAAATTCCGCTGTATTGAGACAACCTCTCTTATGTCCCAGGGATGCTAAAATTTTTTAAAAATTATTTCCAAGTACCTTTTTGAGAAGAGGAAGAAAACCTACGTGCTAAATAGTCTATTTTTAACAAAGATAATTGAATTTACCCATGAAGTCCCCTTGCCTGTCTGTATTTTCATTTATCTTCTGTTCTACTTTGTCTTCATGTTTGCTCCATAGTTTTTACATAAGACGGTGATGAGAAATCTCAAATACTCATGTTCATAATTTTCCCTGATAAAAACGTCTTCACGATTCCCAAATATTCAAAGGTATTCCATTGGAAAACATGAAAATTTTCAATTGACTTTGGTCCCTCTGTACTTTTAATTTGATTCTATCTAGAAATAAGATAAGCTTTTCTTAATCAATATTCCTGTTTACAGATTATGCTTTATGAGGTAGATTTCCACTTGATTAAATTCTTACGCTAATCTGCTTCACGTTAATACAAGGAAGTAAATTTAGAAGCCAATAAAGTGTTTCTCATGATGACTACTTGTGTATATTTAGATTATTTGAAAGATTTCTAGGTTTTCTATCAAGTCATTTCAGAAGCCTGTCTTTGTGTGTGTGTGTGTACATGTGTGTGTCTGCCTGTGCACGTGAAAACAGCTGTTCTGCTAATCAGGGAAGCAAAGGCTGCAGAAGTGGATTCAGTGATGAGACATCCCTTTGCATCGGACCAAATCTAATCCAGAGTATAACTTATCTAAGCTATCAACTCTTCAAAAGACTGTGACTTCTGAGCACTCCCAGCTTTGTATGTGATTCCTGTAGACAATACAACTGATTATAAGTTAGAACTTACAACAAAGACTATGTCATCATATGCCTTCTTTTCACTGTTAACAGTGTCTTCATTAATTATTGGTTACATCTTTATCATTCTATTGCATCTGTCATTGCTGTCATTTTGATGCCCTAGAATAAACTTTAATTTTTGCATTTGATTTCATGGAGATGACAAACATCGATATATTGCCAAATTTCCTTTACATGACTTATGCACAATATTTCAAAATAGCTTTAGTACCTGCAGTGAAATTTACCAAAGTTATCTTTCTTCTCTTCTTTTTTTTTTTTAATCTTTTCATTGGGCTTCTTATCCCCTTATGTTGAAACATAAGAAGATAACTTGTCTGAAAGCATTGTTTCTTGTTTTTCTATTTACTTTAGTAGAAGATTATTCCACTATGAGTTCTGATATAATGTTACCACTGAATTCAAGTAGCACAATTTCTGTTAAGGTGACAGTATATTGTACTTCACTGTAAATGCTTAAAAAGATTTATATTTTCTAGGCCAAAACCAAATTTTGTTTTAATTTTAAAATAATTGTTAATTTGCAAAGTAGTCAATAATAAATATCATATTTTTCACCCAGATTTGACTTTCGCTTGAAGTGTTCTTGGATTGCTATTTCAGGTTAGTAGATTTGGCTAAATTCCCTAAGGCTTTGTCAGCTGCAAGTGTTTTAATGAGTGTTAAGAGACAATTGTTGGAAGACAGATTGAAACATCATTCAATCAATCAAGAACATTATTCAATATGTATTTATTTTACTAAGTTATTACTTAACTTTCAAGAAATTATTATATCTTCTCACATAGTGGTTTTAACATGTAATAGACGAGTTACTTGGAATTGAAAAATACGATATATTGATGATTTGCTTTTGGCCAAACCCAAGCCATGTTACAAGTGAGAAACTTTCCTGTTAAACAGAAATTCCTTTTCGGTACCACTCAAATATGTTATTTGAAATGTTCTATTTAGCTATCTACTCATCAGTGGCTAAGAGCAAGAACTGTGTTTTCAGAATATGGGTCCTGTCAATTCATTTTGTAATCTGTGAACTTGGGGAAATTACTTAAACCTTCTTGTTATCAGCAGCATAAGACAGGAATCATAAATTTACCTTTTTAAATGGATGGGGTAAATAGACAATTTAGGTACAACTCTTAGAGTGGTACCAGGCATAATCATACGTGCAGAATAAGTGTTACCTTCTATTGTTCTATCTGCCTATATAACTATCCTTCTGGGTTCTTGTCTAGCTACATTGATTTTGTAAAATCTTTTATAAGTTATGCTGTGATATCAAACAAGCTAGTTGCTTAAAATACATAATATCCACTCATTTCTCATTTACGTAATGTCCACTGTGGTTAGGGCAACCCGCTATAGATGCTATCCCCTATGTGGGCATATTATTTTAGGTTGCTTTGATCTGGGGCACCACTGTATGAATCCATGTAATGAACTCATAAGATCACAGTGGCATGGCAAGATATCTTAACTGCTTTCATCTAGAAATGGCATTCATACTTCAGATCACAGTTCATTAGTCAATGAAGTCATCTGGCTATGTCACACGTCAAGGTGACTAGAAGCTTCAGTCCTCTGACGTGCCCAGGTGGGAAAGAGAATTAGAAATATTGAAGAGCAGTAACAATATGGACCACTTTATCTACTGATTCTTTACCTTTCTACGTAGAAATTAGAAGTGCCATACATACTGAATCTTCCTCACTCAATTTGAGAGGAAGAAACTAAAATCTGGAAGGGAAAACTATTTAGAATAACGTGATATGCAACTGACAGTACTAAGACTCATAAAAGGGATCTCCTTATCTTTAGTTGTCCATATTCTTTCCACTACAAAAAACACACAATAATTTCAATTGAATCCAGTGGGTAATAAATAACTATTTGGAGTCCTCAGAAATAGTAGAGCTTTAAAATGATCAAAACTACACAAAAGTTTTGGCAATAAGTATGGAGAAGAAAATATGGCCACAAAGAAAACTACAAATCTTATCTGAAATATCTAAGTAAGGAAAGTGTGGTAGCCAGTGTGAAAAATAGAATCTCCCCAATCTGTGGGAGGTAAGGGTTTACTCGTCTAGGGTTTATTACTTACAATTTGACCTCCTGGAAATCTCCACGGTGATGGCTTAAGACAGTCTGGTAGAATGCTAAGGCCACAGATACTGTCCGGATGAGCAGCTCAATATTGTGGCTAGATTCTAACCACTGGCCATGCCAGAGAGGGGCTGAGACTTCCTGGAACATAGAAGCTAAGGTGGAAGAATTTGTTTGGAGCCAAGTTTCTGCCACATCATACTGATGATGGATATTGGTCTCTGATCTCACATGGGAGGGGGTGCTGGTGCTTCCTTGAATATGTGATTTAAAGTCCCACAGTCCAAGCACCTATTTCCTGCTAGACGTCTTTGTATTGACCTAAAATCAAGAAGAACTGAATGACAGGGGGGCCAGCCTTGTGGTCCAGTGGTTAAATTTGGCAAGCTCTACTTCAGCCTAGGTTCAGTCCTCCAGTGTGAACCTACACCACTCCTCAGCAGCCATGCTGTGATGGCAACCCACATATAAAATAGAGGAAGATTGGTATAGATGTTACTCAGGGTGAATCTTCCTTAGGAGAAAAAAACATGAAATGAGTGACCTACACATTCATTATTGATCCTGAATATATTCACTTTCCTCAATAATTATGAATCTTTGGGGCCTGGGGTGGGTTCAATAGGGTTGTTTACACAAATTTGTTCAACATCAGAGGGTAGAATTGACTACTATGGCAGAAGGGTATTCCCATAGCCATAAATCTGAAATTGGAGATGAAAAATTAAAATTCATATCTAACTTGAAAATAAAGATTTTGGATTTGTATAATATTTCACTTATCAATTTATTGCTTTCCAGCTATAAATTTATCCCATTTGACCTGCTTTGCAAAAATGAGCCTTGACCTTTTAAATATTTTTCTTTCCTAGCTGGCACTGATGCTTTGCCAATAGGAGATGCTGGAGAGACATTGTAGGAAGAAAGGTTTTTGCTTCCCGTTTTGGGTGTGCTCACCTGTAGGCTCTTTCAGTGTGCGGATTTCTCCAGCACCAGGCTCCTGAAATGCTCTCCGCTTCTCTATTGTTTGGCTTTGACAGTGCATGGTGGTCAGCAGCTCCTAGAGGCCACCCCGCATAGCTTCCCCATACACCCACCATGAGCAGTTTGGCAGAGGAGTACCTCCAGCTAGTGCAGGGCTCTCAGCTTGTCTAGGCTCAGGATCCTGCAGCACTCACACCTCTGCCAATGTCTGGCTCCTCCAGTGCATGGAGGACAGTGGCACAGTGGCCAGTAGCTTTCCCCCACATCTCTATTAGACCATTTGGTAGCAGAATGTCTCTGGTGATACGCTACTCCATAAACATCTTTCCTAAGCACCACAGAGAGAAGATTTCCAACAAATTCCAGAGTAAGACTTTTCAGCAAGATCTACTGCCATGGCACTGCCGTGACTCTTCTGTCCTTCAATGAGCCAGAGATTTCCTCTCCAACCAGGTCTGATTCAGTCCAGGGCGTCTCTTCCCTTGGTGCTTGGTCTTGCCTGTAGGTGTAGTGATTGCTCCTTATATCTGCTCTTTCTGTAACTTTAGAGTTCCCTTTACGTCTTACCAGCCAATTCCCTACCACTTTAATCTGTTCTTGTGGAGAATCATTCTTTATATTAAACTTTCCCTTCTCAAATTATGCGTGATCTCTCTGTCATGATTGGACTCTGACTAATACACAGCAAAACCTAAATCAAATATATAGCTCTGCTTAGGCCAAATGCTTTCAAATTTCTGAAGATACTTACCCTCCTGTTTAATAGGTACATGAAAAATAAAACCCTCATATAAGAATTAAAGATAATATTATATACTTTAAAGTTTAAGGTAAGTGCTTAATAAATGTTTCTTGAATCTGAATGATGATTTAAATCTGCATCTGAATGAGGTAATATGTATCTAGAAGAGTACTGAACCCAGATTATCAGAAGTTAAGGAAACCAGATTCAAGAGATTTGTTAACTAAAGAATAGGAATGTTTGAGATATAGAATTTTCAGCTAGATTGAATAATTTTACGTTTTTATTTTGTTGTATTATAGTTGACAACAGCAAACAGTGGAATGCAGAAAGATCCAATAAAAAAAGAGACTCTAAAGATGCCAGAAGAGTGTAAGCGTGAGAAGGATTATTCTGTGGATAATATGTATGATTATAAAGGTCACATTAATTAATGTGATATATTTTATGCAAATACAATTTAAATAAATGTAAAATTGTGATAAGAAAGATATTAATATAAATATTAAGCTATATATCAATATTGTGCCTTTTCAAAGCAAAATTCAGTTTATTGTTCTGGGAAAATTAGAGGCATAATATATTAACAATTTGCTATTAAATGCCTAATGGAACTCCAAGAAATAGAAATGAAAGCTAATATTATTGTATATTCAAATTTTATCATAATTTTTGTAGTATTAATATTTAAAGTATAATAACTTTAATTGAATATTTGTAACACTAAGATAGGAAGGAGATTGTTAGCCATTCTCATAAATTTTCGTGTTAGCATTTTGTGAGTACTAATGTACTTCTTATAAACTGGATTTGGTTATGAATATATGTGTGAAAATCAGTGTTTGAAAACATCACTATAGCTTTTTGCTCTAAATTTGCACAGTAGCTTAGAGAGGAATAAGTGCATGAGATATCTGCAATTTTAGACCTTCTGCACTTCAAATTATTGCACAGCAAAAACTCCTATAGGAGCTGGAGAAACATCATTATTTCACAGTTGACGTAACTCAAAAACAGTTGAAGAAATTCAGCTCCCATTTCCCAGCAAACTGAAAAATGGACCTTTTTGTGGCACCAATTCCAATATTCATGTCCCCAGAACGGTATTTTTTATGTCATTGTTAAGAACTAACCTGAGTTACATATCTGGGAATTTATTAAGAAATAAAGAAAAAGGGCAAACAATGACAATTAATAACCAATACTACCTCTGAAAGTTGCATTAAAAACAGGATATTTTTATGATAATAAATTATTTTTCTGCTTATTTTTTATGGTAAAGTTATTTTGCTTATATTTTACACTAGAGATAGTAATAACTTGCTCCTCACTTACAGTTCCTTCTTAGCAAAAACACTGCCTTCCTGAAGTACTCCATCACACTATCGCCTTCACCACTGTAGAGTGCTAACTCGGCCACTCTGAACTAATTAGATTTCACTTCCCAAATGTGAATTTTGTCTGCAAAGATCCAAGCTCAAAAGTTCATGTACACTCACAGCCTAACATCCTATATTGGGCTGTCATAACAGGTATTTCCGCATAGGGGAGGATGCCTGGAATTCAGTTGTTTGGGATGGTAAGTAAAACAGTGTGTAGGAAGACCCAGAGGAGAGAAATGGAGGAAACATCAGCTGCACTCATCTAGTGGTGAAGTTTTCTGCAGATACGTTTTTGGAATGGCACTTATTCCTTCCTTCTTGAGGCATTATTTCTTAATGAGTTTTAGTTCTTTGGAATCAAATAATCACAAAATAATCTGAATATAAAACATATTTTAAAAATGCTTTAGGGACCTCAGCAATTTGATATTCTTTCTTAAAGAAATCTATTAGGAAAAATAGAAAGAGTTTAATACATATACGACTTGCATATTTGTAATGTATGCATTCTAACAATGAATGCTACAGGGTTCAATACCCTTCATTTTTATTCACAATCTGTGATTCATTTTCACATTTGCCCTCCCCTACAGATTTCTCTTAACACATAGTCAAGGACAGGAAATAAGAACAAATCCTTACATAGAACTGTTTTATGTAAATTGAAGACCCCAAAAGACAAGGAAAATATCCTAAAACACCTTAAAGCTTTCTTAAGCCTTTCTTCATAAGCTGATCTTATCATAATTTTCTCTGTCACAGTTCGTGGTAACACCTAACACCGCCCTTCCAGATTCAGAGGACCAAAGTAGACAAAACAAAACACAACAGGAAAGCAGAACTATGCTTGCCTTATCTCCTTACCCGCTTACTGCAACATCACAGAATCCATCAATCAGGTAAATCAATAAGACAATTTCCATATTCAGTTTGATTACTCCTCAATTACTTTGATTACTCACTTCCACAATTACCATTCTGTTTCAATCCTATTATTTCTCCCTAATATAGTTACAATAACCCCCTATTTGGTCAATCTTCTTCCTCACCTTTGTCTTTTCTAAATATAATAGTAGATTGGTTCCACTGAAATGTGTCAGGTCATACTACTGCTCTGCACAAAACTGTCTAATGATTTACCATCAAATTTTTGTTTAAAACTAAGTATTTTTTAAGTAGTTTGCAAGGTCTGACATGATCTAGACTTGTCATTTATAATCTTGGATCTGGGACTTGAAAAAGAATAAATTTCATGTGGCTTTAGATATAACTGTAAATTTCCTCATATCTAAAATATATATAATATTTCAATATTTTTAATTCAACTTATTAGGGTTCATTGGGTCATGTTATATTAATTTCTATCAAATTCTGTACTGTACTATATATTTAAAAGAATTCAAAATTAAATTTTAAATGCAAAATGCTACCGTTAATTTTGGTTGATGGAAAAATAAATCAGCAATGTTGTTTTAAAACCAAGTATATATTTTATTAAAAGAAAATTGAGGGCTCAGCCCACTGGTGTAGTGGTTAAGTTCCTGTGCGTTGCTTTGGCGGCCCCAGGTTCACTGGTTCAGATCCCTGGTGTGGACCTGCACCCTGCTTATCAAGCCATGCTGTAGCAGGCATCCCACTTATAAAGTAGAGGAAGATGGACACAGAGGTTAGCTCAGGGCCAGTCTTCCTCAAAAAAAAAAAAAAGGAGGGGGGAGGAAATTGAAGTATTCATACAAATAGGGAAATTAAATTTAAGTACAATGAAAAGCGCAAAACCAAGAGGGTAAAACCTGAAGAGGATCTTATAGGAAAGCGCTAAAACTTATGAGTGTTATAATAAAATTAATTGGTAACCACTGTGGGCAATAAAGCAAAGTAAAGGACCATTCCTTCACTTTGATGGTTCCCGTAAAGGGAAACATTTCTTTACACGGCACTTAACCAACGTTGTGGGTTATTGAGTTAAATGTTTTGGCTGAAATTCAGGGAAAGATAATTTCCTAATCGTTAATAACTCTGGATTTCTAGGAGCTAAGATGAGGGTGATGAAGTTTCATGCTTCAGGTAAGTAGCAATTTTACATTGACTACAAATTCATATTCGACTTCTCCTATGTCCCAGATTCTCTAATTCAAATGCAGTGAATATATGAAGTTTGTTTTCATTACCCTCATAGTCATTCTTCTTTCCTTACCTCCTCTCTCACTCACACAATCATTTTTGTTGGGTTATTCATGCTAAACTAATCCTATGGAACTATTTCCACTTTTGATACAATGACGTGTACTATGGTAATTTCTTCTTCTAACCACATTAACCACTACTTGAGATTGAAAGTACAGGGATTGTACTGGTATGATTCTTCTTCAGAGAGAAATACTTTATTATAATGTGCTACTTTGGAGAAACTAAATTTATCATTCATTCAGGTAAGATTCATTGAAAAGTTCACAGACTATAAAATCAAACATCTGTGTTTGACACTTAAATCTGCCTCCTTCATTTTGCATGTTTTCAGGGAATATCTAGATTTACTAAACTTCCATTTACTAGTCTATAAAATAGACACTGGTCTGATCAGGGGGTTGTAGCTTCTGGTTCATGTATCTAAGTTGCTAGACACATGCTAGGAATTCAATAAGTGGTGTAAATCATTGGATATGTATCTTTTATTTTCTTTCTCCAATAATACTTTTACTTAAACATCAAAAACTCTTTTCTGTTATGTTCCAAATAATAAGGAAATATGTTCTTTTAGTAGTGAGGAAGAAAATAATTGATGTAAAATAGGAATAAATATGCTGTTGGCTTTTAAGATGTACTATTTCAGTGACTAGTGGAGGATTACTGACAGATACTAAGGGAACTCATCGGGTCTTTCCTTGGGCTGTGCCATCATATCCAAATATTTCCACTAGTAGTAGCAGTTTCTGCTTATGTGGGTAACAGCAAACACACAGAGTTTGGTAGCAATTGTGTCTTGACAGTGATTTTTTGTGTGACCTTTGATGAATTATTTGAACTTTTTATATGTCAAGTCTTATCACACATGAATGAGAATTGTACTACCTATCTTAAGAATTGCTGTAAGAATTTAAAGAGGCAATGCATTGGGCCCATTTCCCAAAAATAAAGTAGTTTAATTTTGTTTGTTTACTTCTTTTTCATTTTGAAGCAATCATCTTCAATTAGCTACATCCCTCCCTCAGTAATTCTATTCTTTGTGATTTATTTGTCTCATTTGAAGTCTTGATATATGATGCCACTTGCTCTATCTTACTTTTAAAAACCACAACTGAGATTATGTCTACATTATCAGGATACAGAAATTGGACATAACTAATAGATATTCAACAGATTACTACACATGGTTGTTTTATTGTCTTAGAATTACTGGCTTCCTTGCATTCTCTTGGAGAAATATTAAACACTTTTCGATAAATGCATCTCTTCTGGTATTTCCAGGAATGCGGTCTCTTGTGTTCCTATATTAGAAGCACTTAGATCATACTCTCAATGAATATCTTTACACTTTATGGCATTTGCTTTATAGCTCATATTTGGAATCATTGTTTTCTTTATTCTTTTCTTTTTACAAAATGACTTAGCAACTATGGACTTCTTCTACTCAAACACTCTTATAAAAGAACTTTTGGTGAATTTCAGTTTTTTATTTCTGTTGGTGTTATTTTGGTTTTCTTTTTTTAGTGAGAAAGCCTGGTCCTGAGCTAATGTCTATGCCAATCTTCCTCCATTTTGTATGTGGGATGCCATCACAGCATGGCTTGAGGAGCGGTGCGTAGGTTCCCACCCAGGATCCAAACCTGCAAACACCAGGCTGTGGAAGTGGAGCACGTGAACTCAACCAGCACGACACTGCACTGGCCCCTTATTTCTGTTGGTTTTAATTACTCTCGTTAAATTGATGTCCAAAATCTCTCAGGGCAAGTTTTCTAAATGCCAAATAATCAAATTTTCAGTGAATTCATGTGTAAACATGCCCTCCAAATGTTGAATATTCAGATCATCTTATATAATACGGAAAATGACTCAGAAAATTTCATTTATCTCTTAGTAAAGTGTTAAAACATAACATTAATTAAAATTGTAACTAACATTTATTGCATGATGAATCTTTTTCAGACTATGGTTTATGTATATTTATACGTATAATCCTCATAACAACTCTATAATGTAGTCACTGGTGTCATCTTAATTTTACAGATGAAGAATCTGAGACCTGAAAAGATTAAATAATATGTTCAATATGATGAGTTTCTTAGGTGACAAATCAGGAATCTGATCCAAGATCATGTTTCCAGAGCCAATAGTCTAAATCATCAGACATTTTTGTTCCTAGTAAGGGTGAAGAAGTTTTAATATTTTAAAATTTGCTGAGTTATTTTGTGTTATGGTAACACAATATAAATATAAATGTTCAGAGTGAACATTAAAATATTTTAAATTCATATTCAGCTGTGTAGCCAGATAAAACTAATTAAAACATTTATTTTAGCCTTTCAGTCTTCTTATTAATAATGATGAGCACCACTTGCTGAGTATGTATAATATGAAAGCCACTGACTGAAGACCTTTACATATATTGTCTCATTTAATATACATACATGCCATATATGATATAGGTAACACTGTTTCTTCCTATATTGTAAAATACTGAAAAAGTATCAAGATTAAAAATATGACACCTGATTAATCTTATTAAGACCAAAATTTTACTGTCATATCTGGATTATTTTACCTTAAACTTTTGCATATAGATATATATGTATGTGTCTATGTGTTCATATTTCTTCTGTTTGTATGTACTTTAGCAACTCTCCATTTGCCTAACACATTTAAACATATAAAACACTGAAAACACTTCTTTATACCAAATGAATATATTTACAAGCACTGTCTTTTGCAAAGCTTCTCTCGTTAACAAGTGAATGCAAGAAGTATGGATGATGGATAACTATCTCAAAAGCTATTAATCATGAAAACACAGCATATAACAAAGTAAGTGTTCAATCATCATGCTTAAAACAGTAACCCAATTCTAAGAAACAGTATTTGAGTTCCATCAAGTTTGGATTCAAATTCCTGATTTCACACCAACCTCTTTGTCGACAGATCATCCTCTCAATTGCCAATTTATCCAGAATCCTTCTCCACGGCTTCTAGTTTTCCAAGATAGTTTGTGCCTACAGGGGGTCCACCCACCCACCATCTGCCATGTCAAGTTTTCTCTATTCATTACTTAAGAAAAACAACTTGTACAATTAAAAACAAAGTGTTCTGTTCAAATTAGGATATCTTGACACATGGTGTTTGCTTGGATTTACAAATATGAGATCCTATGGTACCCATATTCTAGAATTTGAATAAAAATTAAAATTCAAAGTAAATTATCTTAAAACCACATAAATAAAATGTACAAAAATTTAAGAAAAATAGTGAGGAGAAAACATAAGTCCATATAAGGCATGATCAAGTGGAGATTTGAAATGTTCTTGAAAAATAAAGATGATGTATAAATTTGTTTTAAATCCAGGAACACACTTCTTGACCATTTTTACAAGTGTGATCTAGATATTTACACAGCAATTCAAATAAAGTTTTATTTTAGACACCCCACATAGAGACATTTAAAAATTCAAAACATTAGAAACACAAGTGTAAAAATAACACACTGAGCTGTCACATGAGGTATTTTTATTTGAGGACATATGTCAAAGTAGCAATGGCTCTGTAGATAGAAAATCATAAGTATTCTTGTACTGTGCTCAATTAACTGGTTTGTACAGATTTTAAGGTATTTGACCCAGCAAAACACTTTGACATTGGAAGGCCACAGGTTCTTGGTTTCTCAGATTGAGAAGACAACTCTTGCTATCATTTAAATATTAGAATCTAAGAATATTTGACTCGAGACCAGAACCCAAGAACAGTTGGCTACTGAATACAAAGGCATATAAGAATCCTCCTTGAATGTTCACTCTCAAAGCTGGAATGAGACTGATATTCCACGTCAGGTTCTTGCTTGGCAGCAATTTTGAGCAAGACTCCTGCTGGAGTGATGCCCTAGGAAATATAAATAAAACAGAATCCCCGCCCTCTAGTGCATCAAACAGAAATGACTGCAACCCTAAACAGACCATGAGGATCACGCTGCTCAGTGGAGAAACAAAATATGATGAGATTAGGGAGTTCAAGATACTGATTCTAGTGGAGAATATGTGGTTATCTTTAATTGATGATGTCTTATTTTAATTGGGATTTTATGGATAAATGAATTTATAATGGACCAAGTGAGGGAGAAACGTAAAGGAAGCGTGTGCCCCAAGGAAAGAACAACAGGATTGTAGAGACAGAGTAAGATCACAGAATACATCGAAAGACTAGCCAGTTGACCAACGTGCACATATGAGGGAAGTTAGAAGAAACATAGCTTGAAAAGGATTTTAAAGGATATAATATTAAATGAGAAAATGAGGAAGATATTTTAGCATAAGTTGATGTTGACTTTGCTCATCTGCTGAGAGGAAGAAGTCATGGAAAGGAAAACATTGACATCGATAGGAAGAGGAGAGATGATTGATGGTACAACATCACTGAAAAAGAAGTAATAGTGTTGAAAAGAAATCACTCCGGCTGTTGGTGAAAACCACAGATAAAGAATCTGGATTTTATAACACCTCCAAAATTTGAAAATGAGATGCATTTACTGACCTAAATTAATTAATTATATATACAATATAATTATTATATGGTTCCCAGTAGAGAAATATTTGAGAACTTTTAAAACATTTGTTTGATAAGTTATAATTAGAACAGGTTTTAAAACCTAGCTTTATGCTTAATTAAGAAACAAATTTCCAGACATCAAGGAGATTCTTATATGTGAGAACTTACCCAGGGAAAATGTGCTTTCCCCCCAAAAGAGCAGTCCAGTATTCTTTCTTGGTGATCTCTTCTTATATAGCACAACACTCTTACTTTAGAGAGCTATCTTGATAAAGACATGCATTTATTATCAGAAGGCATGTTATAAAAGTAACAACTGGCAATGAGTTAATTGATAGAGGCAGGACAAGTCATTCTCTACATGCTTGTTTTGAGAGTCAACTAAAATAATGTATAAGCAAATGATCTGTAATATGCAGCAGAAAATTATTAGGGATATCACTGCTTTTTTTCCACCATAATGTTACCTGTTTGCCACAAGAGTACTTCCTCCTTTTTAGACCAGTTAGATAAATTTACCCTCTACAAAGACCACTCTTATAAACAAAAGAGTATTTATGTTTATATAATACATCAGAGATAGACACCAGATAGTTTCTATCTTCGTGGTCTGGGAGGAGTCTCTCCCTCTCCCCAGTGAGTGTTGCCATCCTGACTAGGGGAATCTGTACACAAAGAATGCAATCTTCCTCTTCCGTTCGGGCATGGTTACCAGGGACACATCACTGTAGAAATCACATCTTTCTTCACCCTGTCCCCACACACTCCAGTTTGCTTGAAAAATGGTTTATTCATTGGACATTGTCACATCTATAACGATGCTATAATTTTTGTTTGAAAATTTAGGTATTCCAATCTCTCAAAGCCAACCTCTATTTTATTGAAACAGAAACACATCTCTCATTTGACTTTCTGTGAAATAATAAGGCATACAATTTTAGCTCTTGACTAATTTCCTAGACTAGAAGCATAATCTGTTTGGTTTATCTTGCTTCAATGCAAAAATAGTGTTAAAATAATTATTCTGACATTTTAATGTCTCCTAAAGATGTTAGGGATGGTAAAATTAGTAAGAAAACTGCTGTTCAGTAATAGCTGAGATTGATGAAATAGGAAGCATTTTTAAATTTGCTTTTCTTACATATATTTCAGAACTTGTAAATTCCTATGCCATAGTTTTTCTGGAGTAATAAGGCAAGAATTATCTTCTCCCAGATTTAAAAAAGAATTCTGTGTTTTAGATACTTGTTCACACAATTTTAAAAAAATTAATCATGGCCTTCAAAATGTTGCTGTTCTGACTGCTCCCTGGCCCTCCTGTCTCATCTTGTACCATCTCCCCCCTCACTCTATGAACTCAAGACACGCTGACCTCCTTTCAGCGCTGCATACGCTCCTGCTGCCAGAGAGCTTTGCGACCCTGTATCCTCTGTTTGGAGATCTTTTTAATCCCGGCTTTATTCCTTTTACTTTTCTATGACCAATTTCTATTTCTTTAGGGAGTCCTTTCAGAAATTCCCTAAGTCCTATCTCCTAAAACATGGTTTCATGATATTGTGTGCTTATATTTCAGGGTGTTTGTCCCAGTTAAGATTTTGCATTTACTTGTGAGGTTTTTTAATTAATGTCTGTGCCCTCACATGTTACTCACCCCTACAACTACCTGAATCCAAACAGTTGTGTTAATGAATGGGGAGCACCATGTTTTTGTTCCTATCAGTTTCGGGACGTATCAGGTACTGTGTAATTACAAATGCATATCGAAATTGGGAAACAAAAATTTTCAGTTATAAGCTTTGGTAAAGCACAGCTGTTTTAATTTGAAAATAAAAATCACGATTAAATTAATCAGTAGGTCTCCTTTAAGATATTCAGGACAAGTCCTCTAATATTTCAACAGAATGCTTGCAGCTGGCCAATAGTTCTGAGCACTCTTAACATGCAGAATATTGAAGCATTTTCAAAAAAGCAAGGCAAGTTAATAAACAACTTTTTAATGATTTTTCTAAGTACCTCTCATTACAACATAGATGCTGTTTACAAAATTAAAAACACAAATTATACAAAGCTTTTTAAACAAAACAATTTAATGCTACAAAGAAAATACCAACGACTAAATTCCTGTGATGAAAATCAGGGATTACACAATAGTACATATCTATACTTACCAGTTTTCATTTATTTCCATGCAGTCATTCTCAGCCAAGTTTTAAAAACCATCATGAAATTATGTAATCTGAAATAAAATTCTAAATATACTTGATTTAGTGTTGTATCATTAAAATGTCAACCATTTTAAGATCAATTTTTCATTCTGATTTGAAGAGTGGTTTAAAAATATTTGCTGAAACCATTATGCATGCTGCATCTACATATGCAAATATAGTCTAAAGATTCTTTTCATTTTCCTAAACACACTGTAGCTATAAGCTGAGTGGTCACTGGAGTAAACACAGGCTTTGACATTACCTAAAATCTACCATTTTCAAGCTTTCTAAAATCAATGAATACTTGACACTCTAGAAATATCTCTTTCCTCAGCTGCATGCTGGAAGGGACAGCGTTACAATGTAGAGTGTGGATTGCTTTATGTGAAGACGTGATTAGAACCTGTTAATAAAGGGCTGCTAGGGTCTTTTCATATGAAGGAGTCAACATTTAAATTCAAGGTTATACTCCGGTTTTATCGTTCCTCCCAGACAAGCAGGTTCTGGAGCCTCTACTTCAGGTTAATTATAGAATTATTTGTCCTGCCCCATTGTAAGTAGGAGAGAAACAGCCGAGGACAGGACTACGGGGCTCAGGGAGTTGAAAAAAAGAGGTGAGCAGCCCATGGGAAGGTAGACATACTCTTTATTTACTTTGGCCGACATACGGTGGGAGTGCAGCTGTTTTCCTTGTGGCCATTTTTATATGACCCTAGACAAAAATGGCATACAGCCAGCAGATGCTTCCATTACGAAGGTTACATAAGGTGTTTACATACATGGTGGTGCATACGCTGCCTGCAGCAACATGCTGAGTCACATCTGCCCGGAAGCTGCTCCCATCTAATTGTCCACAGCGCCTCCATATTTTTCTTTCATTCTATACCCATTAGACTGCAGCAGTCGCGGGCTTGTAGGCGGTGTGTGCGCGTGCACACAGCATGACGTCTTGAAGCTACATTTTACAACAACAATACAATGATCAGTAAGTAGCCACCAAGAGACAAGCTACACCCACCAGCGTGCTGAGAACCCACTGCCGCAGGGAAGACAGCTTAGGGCCACCCTCAAGTATACTGTCCTATCAAGTTAGTCAGGAGATAAGGCCATTCATGACTACCATAGACCCAGAAGCTGCCCAAGGGTACTATATCTGTGGGGGCCACCCCCACATAGGGAGGGACGTTTCACCAATATTTGGGCCGGGTCATTCGTGTAATCTTTTGACACAGCCCCTGGGGTATCCACCTTGTTGTCGTATTCTCCCTTTTGTTGTTCTATGTACAAGGGCACAGGTGTGTGGAGCACAACAGCCTCCCCGGGTAAGCACCCATAGCCGTCTCAGAGGCTTGGGGTTGGCCAGGGCTGCTTATCTCCACAGTGTCAGCATATCTGTTGAACCACCTGGCATTTCTGAGCATGAGATGGTCTCTAGGAATACAGCCAGGTCTCGTTTCTTTCCGAAGCGGGGTGGATGCGCCATGGCAAGCCTTCTACTGCTCCGGTGGGCAGTTCCGTGTACACCCAACAGTTAGATACATTGGCAAGCTTCGTACAGGTGTATGCCCCTTCTACAATACTGTTCACTGTACTTTATCTATGGGCAAAAGGACAAGGCAGTGATAGGAGCCAACAAAGATAAATCACGTTCTTTAAGCGAAATGCATGCTAGTCACTTATCTTGGGACAGGAGGGTGGCTACCAACAGGGGCCTTCCCGGCCATTGATATCATACTTTTCGTGTCCGTAGAGATGCTGCAAGCGTGGGCTCCACATGGAGCAGTAGAGGGGAACTCATTATCGGCCGCAAAGAAATCACATGCATTTCCTTTAGGATAGAACCAGCACTGGTCTGTGGCAGCCTGACAGTTACCCAAGGAGGCCAACTGCTAGTCACCCACGGGGTGATATGTAAGTCTCGCTGCTTTTCAAGTCCCCATGGAGCTAAAAGCACCAACCATCTACAGTGGGGCCTTTTATATTTTATGGCCATTTTTATTCTTGTACTTCTCTCATGTTGAGGCACATTGGGGCCGGCCCACTGTTGGACTTCTTGTCCTGTAAAATGTGTCCCCTTGTGGTTTTTTACAACCAAGGGTCAACCAAAAAGACCATAAAGAGTACCTGTAGGGCCTTAATTGTCTGTCTCTGATCTGTGGCCGTACAGGGCCATGTAAAGAGTAAACCAGTGGCCGTATCAACAGCCATAAAGGCGTACACATTGCCTTTGGTCTTTGGTAATGGTCCGATGTAGTCCACTTGCCATCGGACCAAGGGCACACGCCCTCTACTAGTACCATCAGTATATCAAGCATTCTCTAGGATGGAGACTTTTCTTTAGCATAGGGTGTGGGCTCTATTTCTAGAGGAGACTTTGGGGACTTTTCTTCCACAGTGAGGAACTCAACTGGCCCCAACACTTGTTATAACTCTATATTCAGGGGGCTGGAGCTCACTGAGCTCCTTTGTTTGAGCCATCCCTGTATAGGATATGTAGTTCTGAGCTTTACAGGGACCATTCGTGTGATGGCCTCACATGCTACCAGGGCAGCATAGGCAGCTGTCAACTATTTCTTTACTAGAGAATATCATATTTTTGCCCTTTTTTAAAGTTGGGACCAAAACTCAACAGGGGCTCATATCCTGTCCTGCCACTACCATAGGCCCCAGTCAAAACCCTCTTGGGTAACACGGACGTCCAATTTATATGGCCATCCTGGATCAGCCACTTGCAGAGCCTGTGCCTGCTGCACCACATGCTTGGTGACCTTAAACGCTTGGTTCGCAGCGTGTGTCCAGTCTCAAGGGGCCCCCTTTTTTACCATAGCATACAGGGGTCTCACCACCTGGACTAAAAGAGAGATAAACACGCGCTAATATCCCAACAAGTCCTGGTCTCTGGACTTTGGTGTCATTGACGGCCCAACCACATGTTGCCTGATGTCTCTGCAGGGAGTTGGTAGCCTGTTTGAGATCTGTAAGAGAGTCAGAGTTTAACACAACATCAATGTAGTGAAATACAAGCACTGTATCAGTATGAACTCAGGCAGCCAAGTCTTGGGTGATAAATCTATGACAAATAGTGGGGCTGTGCAGGTATCCTTGTGGCAACACATGAAAAGTCCATTGCCTGCCATCCCAGGTGAAGGCAAACTGATCTTGAATCTCAGTGGCAATATCAATGGAAAAGAAGGCATTAGTAAGGTCTACAACATAGTGGTACTGTCCCAATCGGACTGTCAGCTGATCCATGAGGTCATGTATTGAGGGCACAGCAGCATGTAATGGAGGAGTCACTTTATTTAATTCCCAGTAGTCCACAGTGATACTCCATATGCCATCAGGCTTCTTCATGGGCCAAACCAGGGAATTATAAGGACTGTGGGTAGATTGTACGATCTCAACCTCTTTTAACTTTACAGTAGTCTGTGTGATCTCCTCATGTCCACCAGGTCAACAGTCTCAACCACACGCACCTGTAGGTGGAATTCACCCATGGTCATCTGTAGGCGCAGTCTTTGCAAGACGTCCACCCCCAGAACATACTCAAGCATGGGAGACATATACACTGTGTATACTCGGGGTGGTAAACGGCCAATGCCAAAGGACAGAGACACTGGCTTTACTTTCACCTACCATCTCTATTGCCATCAACATACACCAGCTTCTCTGGAAACTTAACCGGGTTGCCGTAAATCAGACTGTAATCAGCTCCAGTATCTACCAATAGCAGCACACGCTGTACATTGCTGGGGGACCAGTAAATCCCAAGTTCCACGTGAGTCCTATGGTCCTTTGGGGATCCCCCAAGCCGGGCACCTCAGCCTTCCCCCTAGTCAAAGAGGTACATGAGCTCCTCACCTGAGGGCTTCAGAAATCCTGAAGGCTTGCCTGGTGACTCTTGCCAGGATTTTTCTCCACTTCTGCTGTCTTCTAGAACTGTTTCTGAGGGTTTAACTGGTGCCTCAGTGCCATCAGGACAGCGTTTGGTTGCCTGTCTATTTTCGTCTGATCAATGCCTGCAGCTAGCAGGTCAATCTATATCTGCATGCAGTCACTTGCTTGGGCCTGTTCTCTGCCGAGCCTGCTCTCGGCTTGGGGGCCACCCACAGTGAGACATGCACTGTTTTCCCCTTCCTTGGGCCTTCTACATTCCCCAAAGTGGCCATTGTAGTGGCTACCCCATATATCTGGCCCAAAAGAATCAGACGGGGTCGCATTCCCAACACGCAGATAACTTGGACCAGTTCCACATAGGTCTGCCATGGGCTTACAGTCTCCGGGAGCTCCCCGGCATTCTCTCACACTGTCCCAGGCGGCAGCCGTCACCCACTCCGTCATGGAGTAATTTCCCTGCCGTTGGGTTAGCCAGCGGCTATAGCAGCTGCCGAAGGGATCTGCCCCCTCATCCCATAGCGGCAGGAGCCAGGCTGGTATGGGCTCCCCCAGCCGCTGCCTGCGCAAGTCCCGCAGTTCCTTTGGCGTATAGGTGGTATACGCCATGAACTCTGTCACCATTAGGGCTCCTTGGGCAACATCGCCTGGACCCAAGGGCTGCTCATGCTTTACCTTTGGCTGGATTACTGGCGAAGCGTGGAGAGGGCGTGCTTCCTCTACGTCCCAGTCCTCAGCGTCCTCTGCCGATCGCTGCGAGGCGGCATTTCTAGCTCCTGTTCCAACTGCCGCACCCGTGCCTCCAGGGTGTCTTCCTCGGCTAGGAGTTTCCCCGATGCCGGCTGCATCCCACAAGGCAGAATCCATGTTCCGGCTTAAGGCTGTCAAAAACAGCCCGCCCGCCAGCCCCATGGCAGGCCAGGCGTTCTTTGGCACCTGCTCCCCTAGGCATGCAGAGCCATCTCAATGCTGACCAGGGTACCATCCACGGACTCCCATCCTTCCACAGGGGTGGCCACATGTCTGTCCCGGCAGCCTCAGGAGCCATAGGTCCGTACACCTCAGGATCCTTTGACTATGTCAAGTGTATGCAGGAGAGAAACAGAGGATGAAGGGACCATGGGGCTCGGGGCTGGGGGAGTTGAAAAAAAGGTCTGAGCAGCTGATGGCAAGGTAGACATACTTTTTATTCACTTTGGCCAAGAGACAGTGGGAGCGCAGCAGTTCCCCTTGTGGCTGCTTTTATATGACCACTAGACAAAAGTAGCATACAGCCAGCAGATGTTTACATTATGTAGGTTCCATAAGGTGTTCATATGCATGGCGGCGCATATGCTGCCTGCAGCGACATGCTGAGTCACATCTGCCCGGAACCTGCTCTGGTCTAATTGTCCACAGTGCCTCCATATTTTTTCTTCACCCATAGAATTTGCCACTATGAGATGGATTTCAGTTCATGGACAGAAGGATATGAGGTGAGAAAAAGATTGTCTCTATTCTCCACTTGTTCCAAAAATGTGTGCCTCTTCCTTTGAACCTTATCTACAGACTGTCAGTTATGCCAAAATGTAGCAATTTTTCACAATACCTCACGCCCAATGTTTTGCTAAAGAAAGTGCCTTTTTTAATTGTACAGGTACGTTGGCTCTGCATTTGGTTTTGGTGTTCTCTTCTCCAGGCTACTCAATCACTGAAGGACAGTATGGACCTCCAAAATGTATTGTCTGTTCTACTGCAACAATCTTTTTCTTTTTCTTTTCTTTTCTTTTTTTTTGAGGAAGATTAGCCCTGAGCTAACTACTGCCAATCCTCCTCTTTTTGCTGAGGAAGACTGGCCCTGAGCTAACATCCCTGCTCATTTTCCTCTACTTTATATGTGGGATGCCTACCACAGCATAGCGTGCCAAGCGGTGCCGTGTCTGCACCTGAGATCTGAACCATGAACCCCGGGCCGTGGAGAAGCAGAACATGCGAACTTCACCGCTGCACCACCAGGCTGGTCCCTGCAACAATCTTTTAGGCAGAAGCCCTGTTTTATGTTTTGCTACAATCTCTACCACCTCATTTTCACACTATTAAGTAAAATGATTTCTAAATGTAATTTTACTCATTTCTGCTTCCTATTTCCACCTCTTCAGTTCTTCCCCCTCTGCTTTCTTTATAAAAGCAACTTCTGGAACATGATATTCCTCCGGGTGCACAGAGTCTATCATAATTATTTTCCTTTCTCTCTTGTTTTATCCTAAATACCCAATTAATACTGAAGTTCAATTAATAATCAATATAAAAAATATCTCATTGTCATATTCGCATGCGCATTATATTTAAAATAATTAAAGATAGCACTCCAAGAATTAATGTAAGTATCAAAAATCACTGTGTAAATGTCTCCTTAAAACTATCTACTTGGGGGCCTGCCCCGTGGCCTAGTGGTGAAGTCTGTGCGCTCCACTTCCACAGCACAGGGTTTCCCAGTTCGGATCCTGAACGCAGACCTACACACCACTCACCACACCATGCAGTGGCGGAATCCCACATAGAAGAACTAGAATGACCTACAACTAGCACATACAGCTAGGTACTGGGGCTCCGGGGGAACCAAACAAAGAAGACTGGCAACGGATGTTAGCTCAGGGTCAATCTTCCTCACCAAAAAAAAATTAAAAAGCCTACTTAAAAACAAAAAAGAAGGCTCAACCTCCTGTTCTCTTAAAAAAAAGAAATTATCTACTTAACATCTTATCCTCATTAGAATTTAGGTAGACATTTTTTACTACTTGATCACAGAATAGTAGCCTATGGTAGGTGCTGATTAATATTGATTAAGTTAATAAATAAGTGCATAGATTAATTAGTTAATTTAATAGTATGGGTAAAATGTCCTCATAGGAACTAGAGATTTATGTATGGGAGAATAGCTTATGCTTTACAAATGAAATTCTTTTATTTTTAAGTTTTTTCTTCTTATTCTTTATTATTATACCAAAGTTTATTAGCTTTCATAAACATTTAGCGAAGGAAACTGATGGTCTCTGATATTACTAGGGTAGACACTAATTTCAGTATCGATGAATGTTATATCACCTTATTTCTTGCAGTATGTATGCTTCCTTTTATGACAGCCTCATCCTTCCGATTTTTGAGGACTTGGCGTCCTCTCTGCCTCCTCTTTTTCTCTCGTGCCTCTGATATAATCACTCAGTTCTGTTCTCTCTGTTATTAAGTTTCTCAGCACTCAACTGCTGGCCCCCTGGATGAAGACACCGCCTCTCTTGCCTGTGTTATTGCAATAATCTGTAGCTCAATCTCTCCTTTCCATGTAGTCTACTCTTGAGATAAAAGCCCGAGTGGCCCTCTTAAAACATAGCTGACATCATGTCATTCTATAGCTCAGCCCTCCTCCCATGGCTCTCAGTCGCTCTCACAATGCAGGCAGATTCCTGACAGTGGCTGGCAGAGGCCAGCAGAAACCAGCTTTTTGCTCCCTCCTGATCTTATCTCCCAGTACTCTTCATCGTTCCTGATGCTACTCCAATGACACAGGTCCCCTTGCAATGACCTAAACATACAAAACATGCTCCACTCAGGCTTTTTGCATTTTTCCATTTTAAATTACTAGATATTCTTTCAATGAGAATTATAAAAAACCCAAATATTTTTTTTGTAAACTGTCTTTTTAAGAAAATTGTTTTCCTTTAATTATATACACTACTGAATAAGATGTCTTCTTTAGAAAAGCTAATAAATAAAAGAACAAGTTTTAAACATATATGATTTGTCCAAGAGATTTGAAAAAGGAAAAACGAAGCCTGATTTTCTTTGGTAAATTTTTAAATCAGAATTTATTCTCTCCTTTTTTAAAGAGTAAATCTAAAGTTGTGAGTCACACGGGACAAAGAGAGAGAGCGCCTTGTAGCTGCTGTAATAGCTCTAATAATTCTGGTGTTATCTTTCTTTTCTGGAATTCATATCTACACAAAATAGCTGAATTTATAATATTTCTAATGAATTGATTAATTGGGGAAAAGAAAATATTTATTGAACATGTATATAAATAAACTTTACCATAAACAATTATGTATATCAAAAAGACAGTAACTTTAAATAGTTACCCAAAAAGTGAGGGAAAACATTAATTACAGAAAATAAAGTTGAATTTAATGAAAAAACAGAATTAATAAAATTTAGTGAATACATGGCCCCCTCTTCAAGTTTTTATTTAAATGTCATCCACTCAGTGAAGACTTTCCTATCTCCTTATTTAAAAGGTGCATCAGGCCCACACCTGGGACTATGTAATTTATCACCCTGCTTTATTTCTCATATTCTTTGTTGTATGTATGGCTTTTACTTATTTAGTATGGTTTTTTCTTCATGATGTGTTTTTTCTCTCTAATTCAGTGGTCATGGAATTTGACTCTCCCTCTTGATGGGTGAAGGCCAAGGTCAAGTGCAGAAGAGCATGTCTGGGGAGATATCGTGGTGGCCACAGCCAGACAGGAATGAGTATAATTAAGGGAAATGAAATAATTTGAGGACCAATATGGAAAAATCTACATTTTGTGGATAGACATACACACCCCAGCAGCTGTTGGTCTAGTGCTGGTAGAATAGAGAGAAAGTCAAAGTAATGTGGGAGGTATT